>NW_006239094.1:354869-397522 GCF_000226075.1 Solanum tuberosum | reverse complement strand
TATCCTCCGGGTGCAACCACCCAACAAAAGAAAAAGCTCAATCATGATGCCAAGTTCTACATTTGGGATGAACCATTCTTGTTCAAGCAAGGCGTAGATCGGGTAGTGAGAAGCTGCATTCAGGAATTTGAGGTTCATAAAGTGCTCGAGAGTTGTCATGCTAGCCCATATGGAGGTCACCATGGAGGAGAGCGTACTGCTCATAAGGTACTACAATCTGGTTTCTTTTGGCCCTCGTTATTTAAAGATTCNNNNAGGAGAGCGCACTGCTCATAAGGTACTACAATCTAGTTTCTTTTGGCCCTCATTATTTAAAAATTATATTGCTTTTGTGAAGGGCTGTGATAAATGCCAAATGTTGGGTACTATTTCAAGAAGACATGAGATGCCGCTCAGTAACATTTTGGAGGTGGAAATCTTTGATGTGTGGGACATTGACTTCATGGGTCCCTTCCCACCATCTAGTGGAAACCAATACATTTTGGTGGCTGTGGATTATGTTAGTAAATGGGTGGAGGCTGTAGCTCTTCCTTCCAATGATTCAAGGGTGGTGATAAAGTTCATCAAGAAGCACATCTTCACTCGCTTTGGCACTCCAAGGGCAATTATAAGTGATGGAGGTAAGCATTTCATTAACCATCTTGTTAAGAATCTTCTTGCTAAGTATGGTATTCGGTATAAGGTTGCTACAGCTTACCATCCTCAAACAAGTGGCCAAGTGGAGGTTTCGAATAGAGAGGTGAAGCAAATTTTGCAGAAAATGGTGAATGCGCAAAGGAAGGATTGGTTTGAAAAACTAGATGATACGTTGTGGGCATATATGACTGCGTACAAGACACCAATAGGGACTTCTCCCTATCACATAGTATTTGGGAAAGCATGTCACCTTCCAGGGGAATTAGAGCATCAAGCATATTGGGCAATCAAGAAGTTGAACTTAGACCCCGAGCTAGCCAGTAAAAAGAGAGTGAATCAGCTACATGAACTTGAGGAGTTTAGGCTCCACGCATATGAGAATGCCAAGCTATACAAAGAAAAGACAAAGAGGTGGAACGACAAGCACATAGTAGCTTATACCTTCAATCTGGGAGATAAGGTACTACTCTTTAACTCTAGACAAAGGTTATTCCCCGGAAAACTAAGGTCGAAGTGGAGTGGTCCTTTTGAAGTGGTCAGAACGACACAACATGGGGTTGTTGAGCTTAAAGGTAAGACTGGCCTTAGTTCTTGGTTAATGGGCAAATGGTGAAACATTATTTCGGTGAGGATTCAGATCGTGATCGGGAAGATTTTGAGCTAAATGATGAATGATCCAAGCTGAGTCGTGCCGCGACGTTAAATCAAGCGCTACATGGGAGGCAACCCATGAACAAAATGTAATAGAAAGGTAGTTCCTCTTTGAATTCTAGAAATTTTTATTTTAGCGTGGTTTCAATTTTTAGAAATTAAGTTAGTAATAGCTAGATAGGATTTTCTTTCATTATTTGTAACTTAGCTTGTAATAGTAAAAAAAAAAAAAATTTTTTTTTTTTTGAAATCACTGAAGCCAGGCGCACTGGCTGGCGCGCCGCACCTGGCATGAATAATCAGAGGGACAGATGGGGCACACTGAGAGACGGATCGCCCCCCATCGCGCCAACACCCCGATTTTTTAAAATTCAGGTTTTGACCCAGATACCCGACCCAACCCTCTTTTAACCCTCCAATCCTCCATTCATTCCACATATTTTCTCAACCCCAACCGACCTAATTCCCAAATTCTCTCCAAATCCCTTTCTTCTTCATCTTCGTTCCCCACTTTCCCTATTAAAAACTCTACATCTTTCTCCACCTCTTCTTCTCCTCCATTACTCCACTACTTAATCTCCAACTTCCCCACTTCTCTTCCACTTCTAAACCATCATTCCCTCACCAAATTTTCTTTTTCTCTCATCCTCCCTGCCATACCCGACCCCCCCTAATTTTTCTCATTTTTTCCTTTCTTTCATTTTCTTTCCTTAACAGGTTGAGATGTCTCCAAAAGTCAAGAGTGTGGTGGGTTCAAAGCGGAGTCGAAAAGGAGAAGCTTCCGGGTCCTCTAGTGGCCGAGAACCAGTGCAAAAATTTGGTAAGAAGGTTGTGGAAAGGTATGGGTGGGAATGGTTCGAATGCCAGAAAGAAGCGAAGTATATGGGTGACGGATTTGTGAATGAGGTAAGGTTACAGTCACAATTTCCTGATATATATTGGATTGTGCATGAGTTGGGTTTGCGGTTTATATTTGCCAATCCGGAAGATTGCAATTTGACGTTAGTGCGAGAATTTTATGCTAATTGGCTAACTGAAATAAAATATAAGACTGTGCCTGTTAGGGGGAGAGATGTCAAGTTTTCTGCCCAAATTCTGAATGAGTTATTAGGAACCCCGAATTGTGACCCCGATGAGTTTATTAAGTTGAAGGATAAATCTCCTTATAGGGATATCCGACATACTTTGTGTGGGGTTGATTCGACTGCTAGGTGGGAGCGGAGTAAAGATATTGGGAGGCATAATACCCTCCATTTTGCTAACTTTAATCAGGTTGCTAGGGTATGGCTGAAAATAATGTGTAGTGTATTGTTGCCTGCCAAACATTTAACTGAGGTGACAAGAGATATGGTGGTGTTAGTCTATAAGCTGATGAAGGGAATGCCCATTAATGTTGGGGTGATCCTGAGGCAAAACATGATGAAATTTAGGAACAATTTGAGGTGGAGATTCTGTTACAGGGGGTTAATCACCCATTTTCTGAGGGCTGAGGGTATTGAAGAGGAAGCAGTGGACATGATCGTTGCTTATCACTTGGATTTGATGGGTAAGTTGTTTGATGTGACCCGCTCCAAGGCACTAGACACGTCTTATGGACATGTCTTGTCTGCCCAAGAGAGGCAAGCCCGTGATGACAATGTCAGGGCAAGAATGTTTGGGATGGCGGAATTGCAACTGCGGATAGGTGGTCGTCCATTTACAGATGCGGAGATGGAGACCATGGCGGAGCGCTACCCCTTGACTGAGAGTGCAACATTCTCTTGCCGGACTAGTCCCGCATTCTTAGAGCCTTTGGATGATGATGAGGCTACTGCTGATGAAGCTATGGATGGTGAGGAGGATGATGCTGTGGATGAGGAGGTGAATGCCTTGACGGTGTTTGATCTCGATGACGACGAGGCCTAGAGGCCCGAGGGAGTATTCCTAACTCTATACTTTGCTTTAATTATGCTCTGAGGACAGTGCTTATTTTTAAAGTGTGGGGTGGGGTAATATGTCTCTGTTGTATATAGTTGTTTACTGCTTGCTTTACTGAGTCTAGTGGTAATTTTAAATTTTTTATTTTGGGTTCCTCAACGTTTGTTTTTAGTACTTTTACTGAGGATTGTCCCTTTGAACCGACTAGGACTAGTTTATTACTTTATTGAGTCTTAGAGTCATCATAGGAGCGACAGTTCCCAATGATGGATGGATGACGACCGTCTTAAGGGAAAATTAGTCACATAGAAGAGTAGGACTGAGAAACCAACCTTGGCCTTTTGAAACTATGTCCGAAATAGTCAGCCAAACGTCATGGGTAGTCACAAGTGGAAAAGTGCAATAGATTGTTGACCTTATAGCAAGCATGTGTTCTTAGTATTGACTCAAAAGAAAAATAAATGGGCTTAATTGTGTAATGATACCGTAATGCAAGTTGTAGGAACATGTTAGTTGATATATCCTTATATGTGTCATAATGCCATGTGCGGTGAGAATTGATTTGTTCTTTCTTAACTTGATATCTAGAACTTGCCTTGTGTGTGTTGAGTTAGTAGCTTGTATGACTTAAGGAATGTGATTGAGGCGCTTCTTTGAAATAGCCAATTCTTAACTCTACGTGTATGACTACCATTGAAATCATCCCTAGTGAAGCCCCATTGAACCTATAGCCTTGTTTATTGATAAACCACATGATAAGCCGAAACCTGTTGTTTGATACCAAGTCTTTTGATCCTATGAAAAATCCTTAATGCACTATGTTAAGAAGAAGGGTTAGAAAATGTTGGTTGATATAACTAAGGGTGGATTGCTACGTTGTGTGAAAAAGGAAATTTTGTATTGGTCCTGGTCCTTAGTGACAATGTGCATCTCGACTAAAATTGAGGGTGGCTAATTTAGAATTATGCTTGAAACATTGGCCCTGATCCTATCAAGGATAATGTGTACCTTACTCGGATGTTAAAAATCTAGAGTTTGGGTGGCTAGTGCAAAGGCATGAAAAAAAATGAATGATGAAAAGAAATAAAGGGCAAATATGGAGCAACAAAAAAGGTAAATAGTCATGAAGTATGTACTAGGAGGAAAGAAGAGCTATAAAGAAAATTGTTGGCAAAATAATGACATGTGCATTAGGGAGGTGTAGTCACTAACATGATTCCTAAATATTCCCTCCCTTAACTTAAGCCAACGTTACAATCTAATGAAAGTCCTCTTGATTCCTTGAGAAATATGTGCGAAAGTAATAATACACTATTGGCAAGCTTATGGTATGTTGAGAAAAGTAAGAACTTCTTTTGTGAGGGTGAGTTGATTATTTGAAAAATAGGCCTTGTTGATATTGCAAGTTGTTTGAGTGAAAGGCTTTACTAAACAAGAACAAGTGAGGGCATTCATGGCATATATAAGATTATCTAATTGATGTGTTTGTATGAGTTTGCATTAGCCCGAAAATAATAATAAAAGGGTCATTCTTTGAGCATGTGTTGTACTTGGTGTAAATGTTGTGAATGGTTGCACCCATTGTGAACTACAAGATCATGATGAAAAATGTTTGGTTGATTTTGAGGTGGGTTGATAAGTCCAAGGGTTGTGCAAAAGAGTTGATAATCTAGAGATTGTTTGAGGACAAACAAAGTTCTAAGTGTGGGGTGGTGATCTTAGGCATATATATATATGCCTAAGTTGTCAATAATTGCCCATAAGTCAATTAGATTGAAAGATGATCTCTAGTCATTAGCTTACTTTCTGGTGTAAATTGGAATGATTGTATACTTACACACATGATTAGTTGTTTCAGGAACTCTCAAGGGAATTAGAGTCAACTTGAAGAAAGAGGCGTAAAAGAGCATGAAAAGCGGCCAAGGATGAAGACCCTAGGGCCAGACGCACTTCTAGGCGCGACGCGCCTGGGACAAATATTCAGAGACGCCTCTCAGGCGCGCTGAGAGGCGCGGCGCGCCAAGGAGGAAACTTCAGAGGCCAGTTTCAGGCGCGATGCTAGGCGCGGCGCCCCACCATGATGCCGACTTTTCCAACGAAAATACAACTAAATAAGACTCCTTGTTGGTTGAGGATTGGGTTTTAGTTTTTCTAATTATTATAAATAGACCCATAGGGTTCATTAGTAGGGGTTCGACTTTTGATTTAGTGTGCAAGAGCAAGAATTCAAGTTTGTAAAGGTTTTAATCCTTTAACTCTTCTAATTTCTGAAAATTGCATGAACTATTGTATTTTCTTGTTTTCTAATAGCATGAGTAGCTAAAACGCCCTAGTTCTGGGGCTGTAGCTACGAATGGATTGTTGATTATTTAAGGCTTTATTGAATTAATTCTTGGTTGTCATTATAAGTTACTTCTATATTCTTGTTTTAGTATTTCTTGACTGGCCATCTAGAGATGAATCTATTGTTTAACCTTAAAATCGGGAGAGGAGACGTTAAATAGACTAGAGGATATAGAGAGCTTGATTGACCCGTTAAGTCGAGGTGATTTGTGTTTAGGAGTGACGCCCGGACGAACAACTCGCTTGGTTACGAAATAGGATGAAATATAAATGCTTGCCAATTAGTCTATTTATCCCCGCTCAATGATGTAGTTAGGTAGCTAATTGGGGTAGGCGACAAGAGGTGTATAGCCCGACTTATATAATTAACCTTATAAACCAGTAACTTGACAACTGAAATTAGTTCTAGGCCGATAATAAGATACATGATATTCAGTATATGCTGCAGCCCTGGAATTGCTTTTAACTTGATTGAAACATAATATTAAAGTCGTTCACAATTTGTGACTTTCATTTAGTTCATAATTAGTAGTAGTCAACAATAAATCATCAATTCTTGAAAAGGTTACTTTTACTTTTATTTGTAGAATTAAGTGTTAAATATAAATTGATCATAAGTCCCTTGGGAATGAAAACTCGTTTCTTAAAGAATCTATATTACTTGCGTGACCACGTACACTTGCGTGTATACTGGGGAGCAACACCATCCCAGAATGAATCAATACTCCAGCATCCTAACACAGTGCTAGTGGGCATTATCATCGACAAGGAGGAGATAAATGTTGGTACTATCATTGTCGAGGAATTGTTGGTATGGTCTATGCAAGAGCAGACCTCTCTCATGTTCCCAGTTCTTATCACTCAGCTATGCGAGAGAAAATATGTTCCCTTTTAGGGGAAATATGATATGAGGATCACACCAGCCTCTTCCAGTGACATCAGAAGGACTGAGGCTAATTATTTACTAGACTATGCAGCTCGAAGGAAGCCGCCACCACCAGATACTATGCCCGCAGTTGATCCACAGACTCTAGCAGCTAAGGCCAGCACACCTGCTCCTTTTGTAGAGTAGGCATGTATATCTGCACTTTCTACTGTGCCTTCAGTTTCTGCTGCTCCTGCTAATACTTCTTCTGTTGATGTTACTTCTATGCCTACCCCCACTCCTATCACCCTTCTCCCTTGACCTAGGCATTGATTTATCAGATGGGTAGTCTTGCCCGATTGGCAGATGTTAGAGCCATGAGAGTTGAGAATGACATTCCAAGACTTATTGATAGGGCTATTGAGCTGGCCTTGGCTCCTTTGAGAGACAAGGTGACTAAGTGTGAGGGATTAGTGGAGGCCAATGGTGTGAGGGGTTAGTGGAGGCCCATGGTGTGAGGTTGGATAACCTCACTGCATGACTAGAGTCCTAGGAGAAGGCCGGGGGTAGTTCTGGTGCACTAGACACCATGAGGGTGAGTTTGCTTCTTTGTGAGCGGATGTGACTCAGCTGCCATCTACAGACCTCTCAATACTATGGGGTGAGGTTCCCCTACTAGATGCACCTGCCTTTGAGACACCACCGAAGCTCAACAGTGAGCCTACTTCCTGTGTGCAGCTTGAGATAGCTACAAGTGTTGATATTGCTGATAAGGATGTTGAGAGGGATGATGATGATTTGGCCAATGAGATGGATGAGGAGGAGATGAGGAGCATGGGATTTCATAGACTGTGACAAAGCTGCAAGAGACCGAGGAGGTCATTGTTCAGGCGACCCTGGATAGATCCATTCGGGAGACTTCAACGGTTGGTACTAGTGCATTCTCTTCAGACTCCACCATTCCTCTGAGTATGGTGACGGACACTGAGGCCCTAGTTGATGCTGCCTTGGTGCCTCCAGTGATTCTATTGTTGGGCATTGATGCCCCAGATGATGATTCCCTTTCAGATACTCTAGATGAGAGTGCTCCACAGGATTAGCCCGTCAGGGCGACCCTCTTATTCAGCCCCCCTACTTTTTATCTTTGTATTGAGGACACTGCTTATTTTTTTGATGGGGTGAGAGCCTTTGAGCCAATATTCTCCTTTTTGCTTTGTATTTTTTTAATTTTAGTTTTCAATGATTATATTAGTTTACTTTTGTTTATATTTTTCAACCCCCATGAGTTTTGAAAATCGTGAAATGCTTGAAGTATTAATTGATATGATTCGAGGATCGATTGTGTTCACTATCAATGTCTTCAATAGTACTCATGATGAGCATGATGTATTTTTTTGGTGTTACGAGAATGAAATCGATGTGATTGCACTTGTGAACGATCTCTTTGAATCTTTTGTTGACTCACTGTGTTTTGATGTGAGCCTTGCACTGAACATTGCACTTACACTTTTGATCTTTTCGAGATATGCTAAATGAGTGTATTTCAAAGTGTCATGTGTGGTGAGGTCTTACTTGAAAGCATTTGTGTGGAGTCCTAGAATTTGCCTTGTTAGTCTAAGTGTTTAAATCTTGGTAAATGCGAGGCATGATCTTGGGCTTTAATTCAAAGAGGGAACCCAAATATCCATAATCTTTTGTGACTACATTGTGAGGGTGTGCATCCATTTTGGCACCATTTGAGCCTAACCCATTTGTTGACAAAAACAAAAGAAAGTCTCTTGAGCCAAATTATCCCTACCTTCTCACAAGCTCGCCGACTTAAGTTCAAACACTTAAAGCCTAAAGAAAGAGAAAGGTGAGCTAAGGAGCAAACAATGATCCACCAAATGTGCTCGGCGAGCCCGACTAATGTTGCCAAAATAGGCAAGTAGTGAATTTTGGGCCAAATTTTGGGAAACTATAAATAGCCCAAAGGAGAGAAAAATAAGGTCCAAAAAATATTTCTAGAGATTAGTTTTAACACTTCTTTTTCTAGAGTTTTAGAGTGAAACACTTTACCTTGTGAAGAACACTTTTAGTTTTGGGGTTTTCAACTTTGCTCTTAATTTGTACAATTTGAAATTTAATTCAAAGTGAGTGTTGCTTATAATTTCTTAATTTCATCTCACCATGGATTTTTTCATGAAAGGTATGATTTCTTTACATTTTCTGATGGGTGGATAAAACCCCAAAGTCTAGGCGTGCAATTATGGGGTTGGGTGTTTATTTAATGTAGTGTGTATTACGTTATGCTCTAGTTTGTTGCTGTTCATACATGGATTTGGGTTAATTATCATGGGGTTAATTTATGGGTTAAGGTTGCAAACTTAATCCCTATTTCCGATCTCCGATTGATGCGTGAAAGAGATTGATTGGAGTAAGTAATTAGTTCAATACTTGCAATTTAAGTTTGTTGTCTTTAGTTTGCTTGAAAAAGATATTATGGGTCGGATCTATTTTTCCTAATGTCACGACCCGAGCCTACACCCCAGACGTGACACGGCGTATAAAACTCCAAAAAGTCTCATACAAGCCTCATAGCATGTCATCACATAAGATAATAGAAATAGTGCGGAGTTTAAAACTCTTTTTAAATCTATCAATCGAAAACATCATTAAAAATAACGGAAGTCTACTTGTCTCACATGGCCATCTAATACATTTGAATCAAAACTAAGGTCACGGCCCTTACAATAGAAAGTCTAATAAGTGTCTAGTACAATGAAGAAATGAAATGACAATAAAGCACTTGTCCTCGGTCCGTAAGTCGACCCACGGACCGTAGACGGGGTCTCATGGGTCCAAACCCTAGTTTCTGCCTGACCCGACCTTGACCCATTTTAAATAAAAACCCTTCATTTTATATTCATCCCCCATATTCACTACATTAATCTCCCAAATCCCACAAATCACTCCCCATTCAATTCCCCCAATTCCCATATCCTTTTTCCCCTTTCCAAATCCTCATCTCCCTCTCCCCAGCGATTCCATTGTTCAAGTTCGGCGTCGAAAGTCTAGTACAAAGGTCTAAGGAGTTCATTGTCATCACACAATCACCCACTTCCGATACTTGCAAGGTAACAAACTTCACTTTAACTTTGAATTTCGGTATTCATTGTTCAATACATGAAGTCACGAAGTGGGTCTTGACCTTGGGTTGTTTGTTGTATGAAATTGCATGATAAACTAGAATAGAAACACCCTTGAGATAATAGAATGTGATTGTGTTGTCTTTGTAATCAATTAAATCAAAGAAAAATAGTCTAAATGAAAGTTTCGACTTAGGGTTCCTAGTTTTGTATGAAATAAATGACAAATAATGAGTAATCAGAACCCTAGGGATGACGAACTATCATAAATTTTGTTGAAATGTATGCTTAAACTTAGGTTGAATGTTTGAAATTGTCAAAAAAATGGTTTAAACATGAGGCATGTGTGATACCTGGCACAGACTTCACCTACGAGACCCCGTCTATGGTCGTAGGTCAACCTACGGAATGTAGATCAGGTCCGTGGGCCTGTTGCACATGGAAATTTCACCAAGTGTGGAACCACGGAGGTGGACTACGGTCCGTAGGTCAATCTACGGACCGTTCTGCACAACCGTGGTTCCTATCAGATCCCAACTTCTTGGGACCTCTGACCTAAGGATGGGACCCACAGATTGTAGGTCAACCTACCATTGATGCTACTGTAGAGAATTTTTTTAGTTTTTGTTTTGGTTCGTTCTTTTTTCTAAATTTTTTTTGGAGTGTGTTATTGGTTTATTATGGTACTAATTAATCCCTCACAGGTACCATGGCTCCGAAGATAGCCCCAACCTCCGCCGCAAGGGGCAGGTCCAAATTAGTGGCACCAACCCGTTGGATGATGGACACAGATATTGATGCGGAGAATGACCCCGCATATGTCCCTCCCACTGGAAGGACATCCCATACAACACCTCGTACAACCCAAAATCAATCCAAGCAGGTGGTTCCCAACGTAGTCACTGCCTCTCAGTTTGATGAGAAGGATACACTGATCGTATCACCGGCTGGTTCTGAATCCAGCTCAGAGTTTGCCTCTGCTTTTGGTTCTGCTTTTGGCTGCGCATACGGGTCAAGTTCACATTGTAGGGCCGCCTCATTTAATGAGGCTACTAGTGTGGGGAATATTCCAATACCACCAAACACCGACCCTGCTTCGATTGCTGAGGAGCCTAATAGATTGTGTGTCGACGGCCACAAATATACAGGGATGCCAAGATGCTAAATAAAAAGCGGAAAATGGCCCAGATGGTTACAGAGGAGCGGAGGGTACTCACAAGCAGCCTGCATACTATGCCCGACATCCACCGGCTCTTCCAAAAGCTTAAGTGTGAGTGGATGGCCTAGGAACCAGGGACATATAGTGATGAGATCATGAGGGAGTTTTATGCTTCCTACGCAGCCACTCTTCGAGGCTCTTTTCACAAAAATGCCAAGCCCACAGCCTAGGCACCACTCACGGCTACACTAGTGCGTGGTGTTTCTGTGAATATATCTGAGATCACCATCCACCGGTTCCTATACGGCCCAACCCAAACTTGGGCACTCAACACGGTCGAGTTTGACTACAGATGGGATAACGTGTGGAGCGGGGAGTTCTAGTGGAATACAGAGAAAAGGGAGACCGTTTTACACTGGCTAGCGAGTCATATTGCTATAGACGGAGAGCGAGCCGAGTGGGTCAGTACCCCGAGATTAGGGATCAAGAAGGCCACTCTGAATTTTGTGGCCAAGTTCTTCCGGCTATTAGTGCGGAACCGGGTGTCTCCTACTCAGGCAGACAATGCACTTACATGGGACCATGCTGTGATGGTTGCTGCTTTGGTAGCTGGGTTTGAGATAGACTTCGCCCGCATGCTGAATGCGGAGATCCATGAGCGGGCTTTTCGGGTTACCACCACTTTACCCTTTCCATGCCTTATTTTCCAGCTATGCAGAGATGATAGGGATCCTATTTGGCGTTGTGACAAGCTGGTGCAGGCAACCAAAACTGTAGACATCGGCCTGATTAGGGATGAGGCCAACATAGCTGCGCCGCGACGAGAGCCACAGGTTGACGTACCTCCACTGGGTACAGACTTAGTTATAGATGTGGAGTAGATGCATGGTCATGAGTTTTCCCCTCCATCCACTACTGAGGATGCCCCGATCTCCCATTCTCCGGTCGCTAGTCAGGCGCCGAGCTCCTCCAGAGCCACCTCCTCTTCAGGGTCTGCTGTCGTGCCCCTTGCTCGTGTTCAAAAATTGGAGGCACAAATGGCTACACTGCTTCAGCATGTGAAGCCATGGATTCAACGGTCTATCTCAAAGTCCGAGGTTAGGATGGAGCGGTGGATGGAGCATATGATGGACCTGAAGGTCCAGGCCGTTAATAAGTCCCTGGACACCTTTGAGTTGCGAGTCCTCGAGCGACCAACCGCCACCACTGATGTCTTTTCCTTTCGGAAGGAGTTGGATAGTCTCCGAGCCGATCTTCATACCATCCTTGCTCCACCTGCAGATGAGCCAGAGTCCGCTCCTACTGTACCGACTGATGATACAGTGCTAGATGCCTTATTCAGAGAGGCCATTCCACAGCCCGAGTCCACCAGTGCTCGATGGAAGAGGTCTCTCTATAGTCGCACTTCTGACACTACTGAGGATGCACGAGCAACAAACAAGCGGGAGCGCCAGCAAAAGCATGCCTGACTCTTTAGAAAGTATACAAGTGTTGAAAGAGTGAAGTTTGGGGACAACGGTAATGAGCAGGCTAGGAGAGCCTCCATTGTGGATGAGGAATTGCGCCAGTAGAGGGTTCGTGAGGGTAATGTTGGTGCCTCGAGTTCTATACCCGCTTTTGAGGCTGTTGCTGGTGTGAGAGATGATGTGAGCACTATTGAAGGTGCGGTGAGAGTGATTGATAGCACTATTGAGGGTGCTGTGACAGTTGATACGGGCACTACTGATGGTGACTCGAGTATTGATCCAGCGGGCTCCGAGTAACCGGACCCACCCGCTTGTTGATAGGTGTTCGGTGCTATGCGCCATAGGTTTGCTTCACCCGATCTGTTACTCTTTACATTTTGTGCATTGGGGACAATTGCATCCTATATTGTTGGGGGTGGGGTAAATGGATTGTGAGTGATAGGGTGAAGTCTGAGTAACCCAACTCATAATCCTCTCTTGAGGTTTTCTTACCTGTGTTCTTTTCCCCCAAGAGACTGTTTTATTTTTGTTGAATCGGCATGTGTTAGGATTGTATGTGTAGAAGCATGAGAAAGAATAAATCATGATGGCATGAGCATGAAAGAAAAAAATGATACCCATCCAAAAAATGTGATATGTGCTAAAATCTGTAGGCTAGAATGAGTTGAATGTGTTGGCTCTAAATGTGACATGATAAGAACCAATGTGACCCCATGACTTAAACTAAAAACTTGAACTGGGTAATCTGATAATGAAATAAGGTGCCAAGAGTGTGTGAGGCTAGTTGAATGTTGAGACGGTTTTTTGCCAATCTAGAACTTCCCCGTTGGTCCTGCTAGGATAATCTAGGCTAGAAGTTGGGAAGTGATCATAGGCCATTGTTCAAATTAGTCCGCTTAAGCCTAAAATGATCTAACCAAATGGTAGCATTGTGCCCTTTTGATCCAAATATTTGAGCCTAAAATTAACCATTTCTTTTGATTCACCTAACTCAACTTCCCTTAAAATTTTGTCTTGGCCCTGGTCCCTCCTTGGACATGTACACCTTGACTTAGGCTAAAAGCCTAAGTTGAGGGTGGCTAAGTCAAAAGTGACCTTGATCTTGGCCCTGGTCTGACATCGGACATTGTGCACCTCAACTAAGGCAAAATGCATAAGTTGAGGGTGGCTATGAAAGAGGAAACCTAATGGGAAAAAGGGTATGAAAAGAGTTTAGCGTTGAAAAAAGAAAAAGAAAAAAAGAGGATGTGACTTTGTGCGAAAAAGGCAAAAGAATGTGATAAGTGAAAGCGTGAAAAAAAAATAAAGTGAAAGAAAAAGAAAAAAAAGTGAAAAAGAAAAGATAAACAAGTGTCACAAAGTCAAAAGTCGCATACTTGGTTGAGAAGAGGAGGGAAAGAAAATGGGATGAAAAGTTGCCAAAAGTAGGTCAAGTGAAAGCGTGAAAAAAAATAAAGACAAATAAAGTGAAAGAAAAATAAAAAAAAAAGTGAAAAAGAAAAGATAAACAAGTGTCACAAAGTCAAAAGTCGCATACTTGGTTGAGAAGAGGAGGGAAAGAAAATGGGATGAAAAGTTGCCAAAAGTAGGTCAAGGAAGAGGTAAAAAGCCAATGTAATGTCAAGGAGGGCAAAAAGTCACTAAAAAGTATCCAAATGTACCACACCTGACCCTGAGCCTACGTTACAAGCTAAAGAAAGTCCTATAGTGATCCTATCAACTAGTTTAGAGAGTCTAAGCAGTGAAAATAAGGGCAAGCCTATGGCATTGAGCGCTAACTGTACTTGAAATTACTTCTAAGCGTGAGTGTTGAATGAATCCTTGTACTCAAAATCATATTCATTGTGTGAAAAAAGGGATTTCGTTTGAAGTTTGGGCACTAGTTACATTTTCGGAGAGTTGGTACCTTTGTGATTGTGAAAAAGATGTATGTTGTGTGTCTATTGGTCGATCGTTGTCATATTTTGATCCCCATAAGTTAGCTTGTCGAATCTAAGAGAAACAATTTGCACTAAAAAAGGGAGTCGGGATAGAAAGCCATGTGATTGCTTGAGCTTGAGTGTATGCTTCTACACAAGTGTCGTTTAGAGTTTTAGTGCGTCGCTTGAGGACAAACAACAAATTTAAGCTGAGGGTGTTGATATACCATGAGTTTACGGTATTTTTAATACATTTCACTTAAGAGTTGTGTGTGTCTAGAGCCATTATGTATTGGTATTATTGTTTTTTATCTTGTTTGCAGGAAATAAGTTCGGGAGTGGAAGTTGAGAGACACAGCTGAAGAATGTTGCAGAAAAGGGCATCTACGGATGTGACCTACAGACCATAGGTACAGTCACGTTTCGTAGGTGGTAGGCGTAGATGAACAAGCAAGGCTTGAAGGAAAATCAGGGAATTCTTGACCAAGTGTGGAACCACGGTTACAAACGACGGACCGTAGGTCGACCTATGGTCCGTCCTGCAGTTCCGTCAAATGATTCAGAAAAGGGGTTCCAGTACCTGATTTTGAAAGTTTAAGTATGGAGCTACGGAGGAGGATCCACGGACCGTGGATCGAACCACGTTCCATCCTGCTGATCCGTCGATTGTTACGGAGAGTTGGAGATTTTGAGTTTTGGAAAAATGCCTAAGTCTGAAACCACGGAAGGGACCTACGGACCGTAGGTCAGTGTCGTAGATCAAAACCGCGTCCAGAAACTTTATTTCCTTATTTCGTTTCCTTTTTAGTTAGGACATGTTTTTCTATATATAGGGGATGTAAACCTCATTTTTGAGAGTTAGACACTATTACTTTAGTTCTAGATTTTGGCTTTGGAGATTAACTTGCAATTCTAGCAGTTTTTGATTTCCTAAGTTCATTTTGAAGATTTTAACTTTGAAATTCAAGTTGAGTTTTTGGATTTCTTCTACTCATTACGTAAGTTCATGAATTCTTCTTCTAATAATATGAATTGTGTTCTTGCTAGCATGGGTAACTAAATCCACAACTAGGATTGTGGGAACCATGAGCGATTAACAAAGTATGAATAACAACTAAATAATTCTTGAATAGTGTTGAAACATGCATTGATAATTCTTTAGTCTACAAGTCTTTTTAACGGTGCGCAACGTTAGAACTCATATTGTTGCTACTTTCCGGACCAAGGAGGTGGTTTATAAGAAAAGAATTATCAACATAGATTTAGTGTGATACTATCTAATAGTCTAATGTCAATTGGTGCGAGGGTGAAAACTAAGCCATACATTGATGTGACGTCTAATATGAGGTAAAGGTAAGGGTTAGTAAATTATACATACGTAGCCGAACCAAGGTGCGGGGTGAAATTCTCTATTTTCCGGACCAAGAATTTAGAGATACATAACTTACCACTTTGCATGTGATACACTAGGATAGATTACTATGGTTAGGATTACCGCGTTATAAGCTTATGGGGATCACATACACCCTAGTTACTTTCTCTCATTGATAACAACCAAAGTTCGAATCTTGCTTACTTGTTCTCTAAACTACCATGAATTATTTGTTACAAACCCCCCCCCCCCTTTTTTACTTACTTGTCTCGAAAATACGCTGACTAAACGAATATAATCGTGAGTTAAGTTTAAGTCTAAACCATATTCCTCGTGGGATCGACCCCAACCTACTAGTTGGGTTCTTTATTTGACAATGATCACTTATACTTCTTTAGGGAGATGTAATTTGAGCGTATCAAGGGCTACCAACATTAGGTCTACCGACCTAAACTACATTACACATGAAAGGGCCACCACCATTAGGTCTACCGATTTAAGGTACATTATGAGGATAGCTCATTGAATCCTTAAGAAAGGGCCACCACCATTAGGTCTACCGATTTAAGGTACATTATGAGGATAGCTCATTGAATAGGGCTACCACCATTAGGTCTACCGATTCAAGTTTTATCATTACATTCATTCATAGACTCCCCATGAAGGGCTACCAACGTTAGGTCTACTGATTCAAGACAAAGCCTTATAATACTTCATTAGTCATTTATGAAAGGGCTACCACCATTAGGTCTACCGATTCAAGGTTCATCATTTCACAAATAAAAGGGCTACTATCATTAGGTCTACCAATTCATGTTCATTATGTCAAGATACATTAGTTACTCAATAAGAGGATGCCTAAGCCTACCAATTCAAGGTACTTCAATCAATATCAAATTCATTTACACAAGAAGAGGATGTCTTAAGCCTACCAAATCAAGGTACATCAATCAACATTACTTTCATTTACACAAGAAGAGGATCCCCTAAGCCTAGCAATTCAAGATGTAACATTACATTGAAGAAACCTTTCACATATATCATCATCATTCATAAGTGTATAATTTAGAATAACCTTTCAATAATAACACAATTGCATTGTAGACATGATCACATTACTTTCATTGAAATCACAAAGGATATACATAACATCATGATTATACATCAATTCTTCATACTTTGCCCTTCAAGGCCATGAATCACAATTCATCAACACACCTATAATACTACAATTTAGGCATGAATAATGACATAATTCAATAAACTAAATCAATATAAACTTAATCTCTTCACATGCTTCCATAATCAATCAATCCTAAATCACAATTCACAATTTAGTATTTTGGGGGAATCATGGGTTCATGGGGGAATTTCAATTAGAAATCAACATTAATTCCTCAATTACATCATAATTCACCATAGAATAATCATTGAAAATGTTTTGAAGTTGAACCCATGACTTAGTTGAAACCTTAAATTTTGGGGGAATTTGGAAGCTTTGAAATCATGTTTTGAAAGGGCTCCTTGGATGGAACTTAACCAAGGATGAATACTACCATACCTTGATTGAAGAAACTCCACGAAATTGAGTGAGAAATATGAACTCTTGAACTCCATACCTTGACTTCCTTCTTCTCCAATGGAGGTTTCTAGAGAGAGAATTATTTGGAGATGAGGTGGTTTCTATTTTTGAGTTTTGGGAATAATGAATTGTAAAGGGTATTTAATAGCATACCTTGACTTCTTCTTCTCCAATGGAGGTTTCTAGAGAGAGAATTATTTGGAGATGAGGTGGTTTCTATTTTTGAGTTTTGGGAATAATGAATTGTAAAGGGTATTTAATAGTTTAAAAAGCCTTAAATAAGTGAAATAAAATAATATAAACCATCCCCAACCCATAACTAATTAATTAGGAATTTACTAAATTGACCCTCCGTTGGCTGAGCTTGGACAACTTTTGCAGGGGTGACCTACGCCCCTAGACCTACGGACCGTGGGTGCATTGAAGCCCCATCCTGCAGGTCCGTAGGTGGTGGATGCAACTTTTCAGCTAGGGGTATTGACCTACGACCCTCCTCCATGGGCGTGGATGGACCTACGGGGCGTAGGTCCCATCCGTAGGTCCTCATTTTTTGACAACTTTTTGGTTCTTGGGGCAGCCTTGGGGTTAGGATTTGGGGTCCTCCTCAAGGACCCTTGGTTGGTCCTTGGGGAGTTTTACCTTGATGTTTAACCCCTAAATCCCTCAACCTAAGCTCGGGAAGTCATTTTACAACATAACATCCCACATCAAACTCAACAACACACTCGTTAAGCTCTAGTTTCACCTACTAGTTTTCCAAGTTGTTACACCTAATTATGCATCAAAATATAGAATAGTGTAAGGTATTGTCTTGTTTATTTTTGCACATAGATGAGATCAAAAGGAGATTCTATGAACTGATGCTATGAGATCGAACGAAGATTAGTGTCATTGAAGATGGCCCAGCCTATCCCTGAGTTTTCAATACTATAGAACAACACAATTACCCCTATGTGACATCAATTTTTAATACCCACACCCTAGATTACTTGTTACTTATTTTGAATTTCTGAAATTTTTGTTTAATTGTTACTATTGATAACGAAACCTTTTTCGTAAGTTTGGTGGAATCATCCACCCATTGTTCTTATTGCTACAAATGAATTGATTTACAATCCAAATTTCTTGATAGAATTTGCTGCACTATATAACTCTCAATGGGATTCGACCCCGACTCTTAGTCTGATATTTTTTATTAACTACGACCGCTCACTCTTTGGATTTGTTTTAGAGAGTAGTTAGAGCGTTATCAACATGCTGACTTTTATCAGAAATTTATCAAAGACTTCTCCTAGATAGTACAACCATTATGCAAGTTACTTGAGAAGGATACAAAGTTTGAGTTTGAATGATCTTTTCTGAATGTGTTTGAAGTGTTGAATGAGAAGTTGATTTCTAAAACCTATCATTATTTTACTAGATTGGGGACAACCAATTGAAGTTATGTGTGATGCCAGTGGGGTGGTGCTTGGCGTAGTGTTAGGGAAAAGGTGTGAGAAGATTCTTCATCATATATAATATGCTAGCAAAGCCTTGAATGTTTCTCAAAGGAACTATACTGTCACTGAACAAGAATCGCTTGTTGTAATTTTTGCATTCGAGAAATTTAAATCCTACTTGCTTGAAACCAAAGTCATTGTGCACACTGATCATGTTGCATCGAGTTATCTTATAGAAAAGAAGGATGTTAAACCAAGATTGATCCGTTGGGTGCTATTGTTGCAAGAATTTGACTTCGAAGCGAAAGATAGAAAAAGGACTGAAAATCAAGTTGTTGATCACTTGTTTTGGCTACCTCATATGATCTTATCCCTTAGTTCGCATATATTGCTAATTACTTAGTCAGTGATGTGGTACCTTTGGATTTGTCTTTTCACTAAATAAGAAAATGTCTGATTTAAAAAAGTTTTTATGGGAAGAGCCATACCTGTTTTGTGTCTACACTGATGGTATTATTCGCCACTGCGTACCCAAAGTTGAGATGATGAGTATTTTGGAATCCTGCCAACCATCTCTTGTTGGTGGCCACCATAGAGGTACCCATACTACCTACAAAATCTTGCAATGTGGGTATTACTGGCCTACCATTTACCAAGATGCTCATGATTTCACCAAGTCTTGTTTATCATTATCAAAGGGAAAGAGGTATTTCAAGGAAACAAGAACTCCCACTTCGATTTTGGTGATTGAATTGTTCGATTTATGAGGCCTTGATATTATGGGTCCATTTGTGAGTTCGAATGGGATGAAGTTGTTGCGTTTTCAAACAATGAAGGAAAGAGTGTCACCAAATTCCTTAAAAGAAATATTTTCTCCAAATTTAGTACACCAAGGGCATTTATTAGTGATGAAGGCTTTTTATTTTGTAATAAGTTGTTCAATGTGTTGCTTGAGAAGTATGGTGTTTGGCGTAGCGTAGTAACTCCCTACTATTCATAGTCTAGTGGGAAAGTAGAAGTTTTAAATAGAGAAATCAAGTAAATCCTTGCAAAGACTGTGAATGCAAACATAACGAATTGGTTGAGAAAGCTTGCTGCACATTATGGGCCTATAAGACCACATTCAAGACTCCCATAGGTATGTTTCCTTACCAACCTGTATTTGAGAAGTCTTGTCACCTATCTGTAAAGCTAGAGCATATTAGCCATGTAGGCACTCAAAGTTAAAATCTAGATTGGGATGCTGCATAAACTCTGAGGTTGAATGAGATAAATGAACTTGATGAGTTTCGTCTGCAAGCGTATGAAAGTTCAGCCTTATAGAAAGAAACAATGAAGAAGTACCATGACCAAAAGATTAAAAATCGGGAATTTGTACCGGAAAATTTGGTCCTTCTCTTAGATTCAAAGTTACACTTGTTCCCTGCCAAAGTCAAGTCAAAATAGATGGAACCGTTTTGAGTAGTGCAAACATTCTCATATGGAGAGGTTGAATTAGAGAACTATCAGAGAGCAAGGTTTAAAGTAAATAAGCAAAGGATAAATCACTACATGGGAAATGAAGAAGAAGACAAAGTGATTGAAGGTTGGGCTCTTGATGAAGTCAGAGTAATCAAGGAGCCTGCATCGTGTCGCGACGTTAAATCCATCGCTACTTAGGAGGCAACCCAAGATATGTAGTTTCTTTTTGCATTTTTCCCTTTTTAGTTTTGTTTTTTATAGTCTAGTTTTGGCTTAATTAGGATCCATGTCAATATAGTGTAAAAAAAGAGAGCAAAAGAAAGGAATAATGGTTGTTAAATGTGCAAAAACAACAGAAAATTTAGAAAACTTTAAATGCAGAGGAGTTCTACGGATGGGTTCTATGTCATAAAAAACATTACGGACCGTAGGCCCAGCTCGTAGAACCTTCAATGAATGAGAACCATTAAGGACTTATTTTACGAGTTCCACTTATGAGTGGTAGTTCATTCGACAAACCGTAGATGGCAGCCATAGAAAGCTAAGTCTCAATACAACTGAAGCTTTAGGTCTACGAGTGCACTGTAGAAAATTCTACGGTCAGCAGTCTATACTCGTAAACTCTAGGTATGTTTACTTAAACCCTCTAAGTGTTGACTCGACTTACGAAAGCCTTCTACTGATCGTAGAAAGTCCTAAAGTTCGTAGATGGGCTTCCTAAGACCCAGTAAATTTAAATGAGCAAGACTGGCCTAGCGACACTTTCAAATTAAATTCTTCCCCCATTTCCCTTCCCTCTCAACCTTTACAAACCCTCAAACTCCTCCTCCAACCGTTTCCATTCCCTTACCCAATCATTAACACCCCACAATTCCATCATCATCTTCTCAACCATCAAATTCTCCATTTCCATATTCTCTCATCTCCACTGTGTCGCGGGTTGCAGTAAGAAGAAAGCATAAAAGTTATTTGAGTTATTTTACTTGTTCAAAACACACTGATACAACCTAATTTCACAAATCAAGGTATGGACACAAATCCTCAATGACTATTTTTTGTGTTGAAATTAAGTTAAACCTTGACCTAGGGTTGAATTTTTTTGGTGTTGATTGAATTGTTACACTAAACCCTAGGAATGATAATTATTTGTGAGTGTACTATGACAGTGAATGAGTATCCATCTTAGAATCACTGGGTTGGGTTGCTAGTTGATTTAAAACTAAAAGTATGAAATAATCGACACTAGTCTTTGAAGTTTGTGACTTACGAAGGTCGCTTACGGGTCGTAGAGCTTTCTACGGCCCATAGTTTCTCTTCGTAGATAAGGTTGAAAGATCAGTGTTAAAAATTTCATAATAAGCCCTTGTACGAATGATATCTACGGCTCGTAGAACTTTTTATGGACCATAAATAGGACTCGTACCATTTTGTCTTGAAGTTAGAATTCTAAATTTTGGACTACAGAGCCTTTCTAGGATCCATACAACTTTTAATGACTCGTACATAAGTCTTGTAGTCCTAATAATGTACAAATTCCACTGGCCTAAGTTAGGAACTATGGACTGTAGATATTTTGACATACTGGAAGTATGTAATTCCAACTTCAACAAAATGTTCTTAGGCCTAACTACCTACGATAGGGTCCAACGACCCAAAGAACCTTCTACGGTCCGTAGGGACCCTTCTGTAGGACCAAAACCAGTACATTGCCTGTGAATTTTTTTTTATCGTCTTTGATTTATTTTTAGTTTCTTTGTTGTCCTTTTGTACTTTTATGTTACGAATAGTCTCTGTATAGGTATAATACTGATAAGAGTGGGAAATCCACTACACCATCAAAAAGGGTTAAGACTCCAGTCAAGTCTTGGCTTAAGAATCAACCAATCGACGAGGAGGACTGTGGGTTAAAGGTGAAATACGACATGTGGGATACCTCTCCCATCGAGGCCCGAACCACTCGACATCAAGCTAAACAACTTGAGATGGTACCGAAGCCAATCGGTATGGCTTCCCCCATGAGAACGGCTTCTCCCCAGTGTGAAGATGGAGAATAAAATTTGGGTGAGGATAGCGTCGACTCGCTGTCTGGGTCAGACTCTGGTTCACAATCAGGATCATAGTTTGACTCTGGTTCCTTATAGTCCAACGACAAGGTAGCATCACTTAGGAGACCAGCAAAGCTAGTGTGAGTTTTGGGACAGCCCAACCGATGGTTTGTCGAGGCACGTTTTTGATATATACCAGCAGGACATCTACCAAAATGCCCATAACAAGAACAGTCGGCCAATTACAAAGAAACAATGATTACTTACCAGCAGTCTTCACACTATACCAAAAGTACATGCCTTATTTAGGCAACACAGATTTGACCAGATGGCTGATGCCCTAGGAAAATATAGCTCAACCATGGTCCATGAGGTCTATGGTTCCTACGCGGGGACAGTAACTAAGGACTTGCCACAGAAAGACAAAGAGCTTTTGTTTCCTCCATATCTGGCTACCCTGGTTTGGGACATCCTATTTAATTTATCCAAGCACATGTATGACGATTCTTCCATAGACCAACTTTTGAGCAGACTGCCTCCACGGCTAAATTCTATGATCAGACTAAGACAATATGTGATAAAAATGCAATAAAGGATGCACCGAAAAATCAAGACCTGTTGAGATGGGTAACTAGATACATAGCAGAGTAGGGATTTGACATATATTTGGTCCACAATGCAGTCCCGATCAAAAAGGCCTCACTCAACTTCGCGGCTAAGTTTTGATGGTCTATTGTTTATGCTCGATTATACCCTACCATGGTGGATAACCACCTGACATTAGATTGGGCAGTGATAGTGGTGTGTTTGATGGCTGAGTATGAGATCGATTTCAGCTGCCTCTTGATTGCTGAGATTCATGAGCGGGTATTTAGGAAGACTACTACTCTACTTTTCCCTTGTTTAATCTTTTGCTTGTGTAGGGAGTATATCATACCATGATTGATGTAGTAGAACCACTAATAAAGATGACCAGAAGAATGGATGTAGACTGATTCGGGATAAGTCTAACTCGAATGCACCACGGTGAAGTTCTTAGTTCAGTATGTTGAAAATGAGTGAGGTGCCTACCTCAAAATAGACTGGGGAGGGATATGTTCCAGAGCAGGCTCCCACTACTACTAAGACGATAGAGGTTGCCCCTACATCCACATATGCACCATCCACTAGTACACCTCGTGCCCAATCTGCTAAATCTAGTATCATCATAGTTTCAGCTAATAGACTTCTTAGGTTGGGCAGCGACATACTCTCATTAAGGCTCACATGACTCAGTTACTTTAGCATCTTAGACCATGGGTCCGTACAATGGTTGAAAAGTCTGAGATACAAATGTAGGATGCAACGGTGGAGCAGAACTGTGATCAATAGCAAAAAATTGATTCGTATGAGCTCAATATTCTAAACCAACCCCAACCTACCCTGAGTACGGATCTACAACATTTCTTGACGGTGTTAGATCAACTCTGAGATGAGGTGACTACGCTAGCTGCTACTCCACCGCCACCACCACGTAGTACCTCACACCAAAATCCTATAAATGAGGTTTTAATAGCTCTATTTGGTCATGAGGATACTTCACATGTGGTTGGAAATCACACCCAGTCTGATGCTGACATTGGAGATGAGGCAAATGGGAGAGAAAGCAAAAGGGAGCGGCGTGTAGTCGAGACAGCCCGACGTTAATCCATTCAGGCTGAGGAGGCAAGATTCAAGAGAGTTAGGCAACATGCGGTTGGAGCTTTGAGCTCAGGAGGCACTACGATAGTGCTCCCTAGATTGATCTTGAGGCACCTAAGTCCACAGAGTTTGGCCCTCAGGCCTCTGGTCAGTACATTGGCGCTTCGTCGCCACATGTTTGTGTTCACCCTCTGTATTACATTTTTAGTACATTGAAGGCATTGCATAGTTTTCATGTAGGGTGGGGATGAATTGATTGTCAGTGTCTGGTGAAGTCTTAATAGCCCTGACACTTAGATCTTTCCTTAGGGTTTTCTTGTCTGTTTTTCCCCCAAGGACCTGTTAAATTTTTATTGAACCGACATGTTTAGGATGTAAATTGTGAAATTAGACTAGGAGTAAAAGCATGATGGCAATGTTGATGATATCCCTCCAAATTTTTTGATTTGTGTTATGTTTGTGTTACTAATAAGTCAACTATGTAAGATCTTTGTATGACATGATAGGAACCAATAGGATAACATGACTTAACGTGAAGTATGCACCAGATACATTGATAGTTGATGATAAAAAGATGCTCCATGTGTATGTGAGGTTATTGTTCATTCGTTTAGTATGTGTCTGTTGACACCCCATTTTGACCGACATATAACCCTTTCTGAATTGCTATTTGATTAAATATGTGTTTCTAAAACCTATTTGTTTTATGAATTGTTTAAATTTATATTTAATTTTATCTAAATAATTATATATTTTAGCATTCATAATTTATAAAATTATTATTATTTTATTAGTATTATGTCACGACCCAAATTTTTAGGTCATGATGCCACCTACTACACCCCGCCAGTAGGTAAGCCTAACCCTTAGTACGGAGCCCCTTAAGCACCAGACTACCAAATAGAAGCCAACAAGAAGAAGCAAGAGCTTAGAACAATAAGACAGAGGATAATCAATAAATGCAATACATGAACCATCCCAAGACCTGACGTTAATTAGTAGTTAAGCATCTAATCCAAAAAAGGATTACAAGGCTTTTACAAATACAAGAGAAGTAAAAGATGTCTCTGAATACAATATAAAGACTAACCCTAGCCAGAAAAGGTGGAAATCGGTAGCTCCAGACGCTGAGAGCTCACCCTAATCTCCGAAACTCCAAGCTGCTCCGCACGACTCTAAATCAACGGCAATAACTCAACTGCAATAACCAGGAGCCGAAGTGTAGTATGAGCACAAAAAAAGGTACTCAGTAGGCAACAAATGACTGAGCTCAAAAGATAACACAAGCATAAACAACAATCAATATGGAAAGCATAGCACAAGTAACTAAAAAAAAGATACTAAAGTAGACAAGAAATAAAGAATATAAATAGGAAATAAGGGGTAAGAAGACGAGTCAAGAATGTACCTGGAACGCAAGCCAACAACCTAATCACAAGAAACTAAGATATCAAGTCAACTACCCAGGTTGAAGAGGACCCACAACCACAACTATAAAGTCAAAGCCTACCAGGTTACAGTAAAATAATAGCAGAGAACAACAGATAGTAAAAAAATAACCTAATCAAACCCCCTATAAGACTAGAAAGTACAAACAACAAACATTACCTAACCGGACCCCATAAATCGGAGGGTACAATCAACTAACACGTATATTGGTGATAGGCAATGCATATGAATGTAGGGTGAGCAGTAGAACAATCAGTGACCATCTGAAACCACAACCATAAGGCTCTAGTCAATTCCCAGCCCAGCTAACAAGAGTGATAAATCAATCTAGGCCGCCCAGCCAGTAAGTCCACTCCTAGGGGAGTAAACCTCCTAGCTAGCAAGAGTGACCCGGGGGAATGTTGACTCTGAAGGGGATCTCATGCAAATCAGGGACAACTAGACAGTAAACTCCCAGCCCAGCTCCCGGGGGCGTAAGTAAGACAAAAAGCATGCGAGAAAGGGCGTCAATGTACGAGGTAGTAAAGTGAAAACTGAGCACATCCCAGATGCCTCAAATATCTCAAGTAGGAAAAGAGCTCGTCCTACCGCCTCTTAATCTCAAAAATCAAGAAGTCAAGTGATCCAGGTTGTATGAATTATGTTAAAGTTAATTTAGAATATAGCCGATTAAAATATTGTTTCAACATTAAAGATAAATATGCCAATGCACGAACCAGGGTTGTACCACAAATCTTTGATAATGAACAAACAATGTAATACATGCCATGACCAACATTCAAACAAAGCACTCCAATTCAAATAATTATACAACCAATGAAACGTAACCATGCTACCAAAGCTGAGAGTATTGACCTTGGATCCAACAAGTTCTCGCATACGACCTCGGGACCAACACTATAATCATAACCTCAATAAGGATACAACATGCCCACTTCTAATTAACAAGAAAAGGGATAAAAAATAGAGTTCAAATCAACCAAAAGAGGAACAAACTCAAGGGACGACTCCCTACCCCAATCACAACGCTCCAGTCCAAGACTGAGCACAACTAGGACCAACCCATGGTTACGATGAGCCACCAAGGTCACAAACATCAACACACGGAGAATGACCTAAAACAATTCCTGCAGGGAGAAAATACGAGGCGATAAAAACAACCTAGAGCATCTAATGTCCAGCTTAGTCTAAGGCTACCATGAATCAATCCTAACAAGGATAAGCAAGGTCATCTATACCACAAGCGAAGCCACAACCTAAACTAAGGATCCGAACACTTACAATAAGCCCAAGGTTCCTATGGAATAACAAAAGGAAAGCTAAATACCTAGAAAATACCAACCAAAATTACATGAAATCTATACTAGGTATTATCTAAAAATCTCAATCAAGAAAGTAGACTGAAGCCTTCCTTAAAGTTGAACACGAGCGCTTCGAATCCACCACATACGAGCTATCCGCTTCCAATATTACTCTGAATACCATCACACTATCATATTATCGATCACAACATCATTACGAATGTATTGACACTAAAATCCCAACAATTGGAAATAGACCCAAAATTGAGTCAAAATAGCAATGTAGGACCCGCATCGGGAATCCCAAAATTAACTCCGTAAAAAGGTCCTAAACACCTAAATGAGCTTGTGTTCCAAAATTGAACACAATCTGAGGCCCGAAAATAGCAAACACATCACACGAAAATAGTTCACAAATTAAGCACCCAAAAGAGAAGGGGTAGCAACTTCAAGCTCAAATTCACCTCAGAGGGAGGTTCACCATCACAATCTGATAACTCCACCATGTAGCCACAACCTCCACGATCATACTGGACTTCGAATAACCTCAATAGGAGTTGAAACGAGGGATAAATCACTTTTTGAAAATAAGAATTGAAGATAAAATTTTGGTATATAGATAGCAAAATTAGGTCGCTAAAAGGCTATATCTAGTCACTAAAAGTCCAATGTTTGGTCGCTAAAAGCCTGCACAAGATATCAACACTTCAGCTGGTTTGCTTAAAATCTGAATTCTCCGATGGTGTGCCCTAGATTTATTTAAAACCCCGTGTATGCGAACGGAATCTGCTACCCCATCGAATTCGGCATTCCGACTCAAAGGAACTTTCAAAACTTCCATCCAAGGTCATTTTGACAAAAAGTGGGTCCCACACCCAAGTTCCGTTTCAAGTTAAAAACCACAACAAGGCTCAAAATGAGACCAGAAGCCTTGTGAACCAAACGAAAGGTCCTTCTAGACCAAAGTTGACATTCCAGAGCTAAGCGCGCTAACAGAATTTTCACCTGAGCATGTTTACCAAGAATGTTGATCAAAGCCAACCCTTGGCTTAAGCTTCAAAGTTAAAATGTCTAATGACACAAACTCACACTGGAAGTCTCGGGGCCCACACCAGAAGTCTCGGAGCCCAAGCATAAAATGGCCCTTCCAGAGATGAAGAAATGTTAGAATTCCATCCTGAGGCCGTCTTCCTGAACTTTTGACTGAATTCACCCACTAAAGTTTCAAAGGCTCCAAAATACGAAAACTTGCACAAAATCCAAACGAATGACCTGACGATCGAACTATTAGTCCTAGCAAATCATAAATGACTTGTGGTCACTAAATGAAAGCTCTAAGTACTGAATAGATTGGAAAAACAAAGAAAATGACCTGCAGGGTCATTACAACATCCACTACTAAAAGAATTTTCTTCCGCAAAAGTAAAGGATAGACACAACTTGAAGGCACAAAAAGACGAGAATATTGAGTGTGCATACTCTGCCAGACCCTCGAAAAACCTCTCGGATCAAACAATGACATCATAGATCTTAGGCTAAGAGGAAAATCCTCAAATTCACTACAAACCAACAAAAACTCCTCTGAATCCATTTTGGTGTCCAACTCTCATCGAACTGACCTAAACTTGCCTGAAAGCACCAGATTCATCTGAATAGACTAGCACTATACCAAAACCACAAAATAAAACAATCGGAAGACCATGGAAGATGAAACCCAACTCCTAAGTAAAAAAAAACCTTGTGCTCCACATCTACTATCTTCTAACCATCAATAGCGTTCTACCGGTCCTTAGCTATCCTGAAAATCTCCAGCACCAATTGAAACATTCCTACAAGCTACCACAACATCAACCTCAGAAGAACAAAAGGTTTTTCCTGAACCTCAAGGAACGACAACTTCCCTAACAAGGAATTCAGCCTAGGGTAAAACCCCGAAATCCATTTCTCACCCTCAAAACCAATAAACCCATCTGAAACACAACCTTCTAAATCTAACCACACTAATCCAAATGAAAACCATCATGCGAATGTCAAGGTAGCACTGAGCCCTGCTCCATCAACCTATTCCAACCAAAGGAACTTCTTAAACACCGACACGAGCCCACAAACTGCTCTGGCACAATAAATTTTAGCCAAACACTCCATCCTAAGGGAAACCAAGTCGGTAGGCGGCTATCAACATAGTCAACTGGCCGATAGTGGCCCAAGGGTACCTACCCCATCACGAACCACACAAGCTACTAAACATGACAAAATCAAACCATGTATCCTAAACTAGAGCCAACTCATAAATTTTATGAATTACCATGACCCCATCACGAAGATGATTCTTCTTAGCAAGTTTCTATTTCCCAACAGGGCTAAGGCCTGAAACCACCAATGAACACCACCACTTTGACTCTAAATCATACACCGGCCTCGAGGGCTATCAACACGACAACAAAGAACCAACACAACAGCTAGTCCAGGCACAACAAGGGATCACACCTCCAACTTCCAACTAGCCATAAACAACCTCCAAGACCATAAGAAGTAGATGAATTCAAATAACCAAACGACCAAAACCACAACTCCGTATTCAAGAAAAGACTAAGGAAAAGGGACAAAGCAACCAAAAAGGACTACCACGATTAAAGAAGGCTAACTACCCAACACACAACTCCGATAAGTAGAAATTTCCTAACTACTACTCAAAAGGGACGACTCACAACTAAGCCAACTAGGACCTAAAACACATAAAACTCAAATCAGGCAAAGCTGGTCTAGACACCTATCAAACAAGGATCAACATCACAACAAAAACACACAAAAAGGGTGGTAAAAAGGGAAACGAATAATCCCAAGGCCATAATAACAATAGGACTATCAAGGCAAAGGCACGAGGGGCTACCCATCCACTACTCCCAATCGAAGAAACACAGCCTAGTCAACCCACTACTAAAATAAATTAACTACAGGGGCAAAACATATATACAATCCTTAAATCAAGCTGCCACAATAAGCGAGCGATAGATAATAAGAAAAATAAATATGAATGGGCATGAAAACCCCAAATCAAACAAAATAAGGACCAAAGGAATAAACCATAAAATCGCATCCCAAGAAGGAATACATAAAGCCTCGACCCCTGATCGGCCTGTACAAGCATAGAAAAGTCCGTGTCGGAACTCAACCTGAAAACCTGATGTAGTAATGACAACACCAAAGGCACCACATCTAATCAAAAGAGCTAAAAATCCAAAGACTATTCTAGATAAGTACCTCTCATTATGGTTCCATGCTAGAGACAATTGTAGGTTGATGAACAAGCTCCCTACAGGTACACACTTACTAAACTTTACAAAGAGTTGTTGGTCCTTAAGGACTTGTAACACAATCCTCAAATGATCTGTATGCTCGTGTTCACTCTTTGATTAGATCAAGATGTCATTAATGAACACAATCACAAACATATCAAGGTAACGTCTAAACACCCTATTCATCAAATCCATTAATGCGGCTGGAGCATTAGTCAAGCCAAAGGACATCAACAAAAACTCATAATGACCATATTGAGTTCAAAAAGTCATTTTCAGAATTTATCCTCTTTCACCCTCAATTGGTGATAACCTGACCGGAGGTCAATCTTAGAGAAGTAACTTGCTCCTTGTAGTTGATAAAACAAGTCATCTATCCTTGGAAGAGGATACTTATTCTTAATGGTAACCTTATTCAACTGACATTAATCGATACACATACGAAGTGAACCATCTTTCTTTTGAACAAATAAAATTGGAGCATCTCATGGAGAGATACTTGGTCGGATGAAATCCTTATCTAATAAATCTTTCAATTGTTCCTTTAATTCCTTAAGTTCTACAAAATATACTCGGTGAGGAGGAATAGAGATGGGTTGCGTATCTGGGAGAAGATTAATACTGAAGTCTATTTCCCTTTCAGGAGGAACACTGGGTAGATCATCAGGAAACACTTCCGCAAACTCATTTACAATGTGGATCGACTCAATAGTAGGGGTTTCAGAATTCATACCCCTAACCCAAACAATATGGTATATGCAACCCTTAGAAATCATCTTTCTAGCTTTAAGACAAGAGACAAACCGACCTTTTGGCATAGAATTCCCCCCTTCCCACTGTAGGATAGGCTCATTTGGAATTTGAAGCTTGACTACTCGGGTCCTACAATCAATAGAAGCATAACAAGAATGCAACCAGTCCATGCCAAGCATAATATCAAAATCTAGCATATCAAGCTCTACAAGATCAACATGAGTGACTCTATGGGATAAAGAGACGAGGCAATTTCTATAGACTCTCTTAGCCACAATAGATTCACCAATTAGAGTAGAGACATAAAAATGTCTAACAACACATCAGGAAGAATATTAAACCTCATAGCCACATATGGAATCACAAAAGACAAGGTAGCACCAGGATCAAGCAAAGAATAAACATAAAGATGAAAGACTTTCAACATATCTTTAACCACATAGAGAGAACTCTCTTGTTCATGACGAGTCTAGAGTGCATAATATCTATTTTGCTTCTGACTCCCACTAGAAACTGACGAAGGATTAGGTTGAACCTGTTGATGATTATCTCCTTCATTCTTAGCAACTGAAGGACAATCCCTTATCTTCTGATCCGTCTTGCCACAACCAAAACATGTATTAGAACCCACTAGACATCTACCCTCATGGTTCCTTCCACATTAAACAGTAGTAGACAATGAAGATCCACCACCATTTTCTCCTTGAGACTTAGGGTTAGACACCCTATCTTTGTTAAATATAGGAGGATAATTAGAGGGTCCTTGACCGGAAAACCTTTGTCGGAACATAGAACGACCATGTCCATCGGACCTTGAATATGAAAAGTCACCATCACCGGTGGTTGCCATCTTTGTCTCCCAAGATCTTTCCTTAAGTTTCTCTTCTTCTATCTGTTGAGCATGCGCCCTTAGATGAGAAAAATCCATATCCTTGATGAGCATTGTGGTACGACATTCTTTGACTACCATAATAGGAGTACATAAACCATCCCAAGACCTGATATCAGTTAGTATTTAAGAATCTACTCCAAAATAGGAGTACAAGACTTTTACAAAAATAAGACAAGTACAGGTTGTCTCTGAATATAATATAAAGACTAAGCCTAGCCAAAACAACTGAAAACCGATATCTCCAGACGGCAGGAGCTCAACCTAATCTCTTAAACTCCAAGTTTTTCTGCAGGACTCCAAGTTCTGCTGATGATTATGTTTAGTTAATTATAATATAACTTGGTTTGTTAATTGAAAGAGCTTTATTTTGGGGAATATTTATTGTAACTAGTATATTGTTGTTGTGGACCTTTTGATTTGCAATCATATTTGACAGCCTTATTGAATGGTTCCAGATTTTATTCCTTCTTTTAAATCTAATTTTTAGTTTTCTTATGCACCTAAATTGGTAAACTTTGCTTTTCTTTATTTGATTATGGTATGTTAAGAATATTGACTGATCGACTTTTATTATGGTAACATTGATATATTGATACTGTAAATTGATTTTTAATTCCTTATATAAATTCAGATAGATTCTTGGTTGTGTCTTGTTATGGTAAGTATTGCTACAATTTGGTTTGTAAATATAGTTCAACTTGATGTTGCTTGCTTGATTATTTTCCTTGTTTAGGACTTCCCTTTTTTTTACTTGATTTTAATAATATTGATTCAAATTACTGCTCTTAAATGACTCTCCTTGTATTATTTACTGATTCTTAGTATATTATTTATGGTAAACTTGCTAGCATAATTTTATGGTAAATTTCTAATATCTTGCTATCAAATTAACTTTTTGGGTAAAATATTGACTAAAATTCCATGCCTTATTTATTGATTATTTCACTCATTTATTATGGCCACTTTAGATTGACAGGTCGAAGGAATTTATTCTATTTCCTTTCCATCCTTTATTTTGATTGGGTTCACTATTATATAAAGAAGACTCCTTTCATTCTCTAAGGACGTTTTAAGCACAATATTCACACTCTCAAAAAATATAATAACTCTCTTAGCATATTACTCTTGGGTGTTTTGGGTTGCATCAAAGTGAATTTGGAAATCCAGTCTTGTTTGTTTTGCTAAATAATTATCGGCTTAATCGTTAGTAATATTTACTAGAATTATATTTATTTCTTACATTCATCAATTATTTATTTAATTCGTGCTATTCAACATGAAGCGCCTGGGTTAGTCTCTATTCCTCACTATGTGTTATTTACCCCATTATTCTCTTTAATCATGGGCATGCTATCACATACCTTGTTTGTTCATAGATGTCTGTTACATTAGTGTATTATTTAATTTTTTGCATAGTTTATAACTTTAAAGGGAAGCACCCATGTCAGTCCCTATCTCTCATTTGTTGTTTTATGAGTGATTTTCTTTACAATTATATGGTAATATGGTTTGTTTCGTGCAATTGACACTCTGCGCGTCATATATATGTGTTGTCTATATTTTTTTTCTTTTCGGTTTAATAGGTTTTGAATATAGTTCAAGACACAAAGAGTTCACCTGGATTGGGAACGAATTTTGACGGTTTTGGCCACTTAAGATGTTCATTAATTTTTCTTATGTTATTAATTCTTCACAACTTTATTATATTCCGGCTTGGAATAACTTTGTAAACTCTAAACTACTCTCTATATGAAATAATTTTGGGACTTCCCATGTGCTAATTGCTTTATTTACGCCGCAGTTAGTTGTCAGTTTGGTGTTGAGAATTAGTTATTAATACTGTTTTAGTATGCTAGACTAAGTAACCTACTATCAGCATGTAGTAAAGGTAATTGGTAGAACTGATATGCTACTTATGTTATTAATAATATAAATTAATATCAATATTGTTCAAACATGTTAGATTAATTTATTTGTAATAAACATCTGTTAAAAAATAATAATAATCTAGAAGTATTAAATCTGATCTCATTAACTCTTTCTACATCCGGAAGCATGCCTATTTTAAAATCAATTGCTAATATTCATGCTATTTTACGTAGAAATTCTGCCTATAACCTTTTAAAAAATTTCATCATGTTAAAACTTAAAGATGTCATGCCTATAGGGTTTAATTAATTATTTTAAAATTTATTATCCGGGTGTAGAAATCATGCATATAGGCTTCAAATAATTATTTTTATCTTATCCTTTATTTAGAAACCATGCTAATAGGATCAACACTAAATCTCAGCATGTTTAAAACCAGTCTATAGGCTTGTACACAGTGAAGTTTTATTGATAAATCCATACTAAATTTGGATTAAATCTTAAATTCATGATACGGTGACCAAGTCAAATTACTGGTTAATAAAGTTGGATTAATATTTAAGTCAAAATGATATGACTTAAATCAAGTCCAAATAACATTTGGGCCAGTCCATTAAATTGACAAGATGAGCCCAACTCATGTTCTTCAGGCCCAAGGGTCAAAATTGCTTGGACCAAAATACCCCTAAAGCCCTAGCTCAAGACCTATATAAAGAGGTCTTCATAAGACCAGAAGGGATACACACATACATACACACAGAAATACATAGTTGCTCTTCATTGGTGATCTGCAAGTTTTCCGCATACAAAGAAGTCTTCGCTCCAAGTATTGAGCCGCAAGTATTCCGCCAAATCAAGAACATCTGTGGAGAGAAGAATCAACGGATTACATATCTTTTAAGAGATTTATAAAGATTGTAACATTCGCATTAATTCAAATACAAATATTATTGTTTGCTTGATATTTTTCTTTTCTTGTTTACTGTATTTCAGGATTGAAACTTTAGACACTTACAAATTGGCACGCCCAGTGGGACAATCTTTACCTCTCATCTCTTCTCTTCAAGACAACCAAAGTTCAAAAACACTGAGACGACTTTCAAGAAGATCAACTCGAAATCCGCATTTGCATCCAAATCTGGATCTACGTACGTATTCGCATATGCATCCAAATCTGGATATACATCCGTATCCGCATCTGGATCAAAATCTCCATCTGCATCAGCATCGAAATTCGCATTTGCATCTGTATCCGCATCTGCATTTACAAAAATTGATGGATCCAAGTTCTGCATCGATGTCGAAAACATCCTCGATGTTACTGCGGGAAGCACGGGACTTATCACAAGGAACCAAGCCAAATTGCTGGGACAACAAGCCTCACGAGTGCCGTCCGAATCTGCTACTGTCTTTGGTTTGTCTCCAAAACATGTGAAATCTCCTGCAAAAGCTTCAAAGGAAAACATCGATGAAATGGTCGAGAGGGTTCTTGCCCAATTGAGCCCATCTATATACGAGAAGTCCTTCGCTTCGGCAGACAATAATGTCTTAAGCACGGGATCTACCCCACATAACATGTTTGCATCTCATGTTAAGGAAAATCAACGCTACTCTCCGCCACCTACTATGGTAATGCACGCAATGGTGACTAACACTTCATCTGTAGAAGAGCAACTCGTGAGCTTGACAAGAGCTATTGAAGCCTTGACCAAGTATCTTCAAGATCAAGATGCTCGAATTGTTAAGCTGACTGATAGGGTGGAGGGCATGATGGATGAAGAATCAAGTCACACACCTAGAAAACGTCCGCAAGTCCAAGAGACAGTCGATCGCCCCATAATGCAAGTTGAATATGCTAAAGAGATCCAAGTTTCTTTAGAAGGAACGATCCCGATCAACCAAATCAGGTAGTCCATCATGGGTACATTTAAAGACAAGTACAAGGTTGCTACAAAATCCTCCTTGACATATGCAAGGCCATACACCGCAAGGATTGATAGTTTGAAAATGCCTGCTGGTTATCAACCTCCAAAGTTTCAGCAGCTCGATGGTAAGGGAAGCCTAAAGTAACATGTGGCGCACTTCATTGAAACCTGCAACAATGCTAGAACACATGGTGATTATCTCGTCAAACAATTTGTTTGTTCCCTTAAGGGCAATGCTTTCGATTGGTACACAGACCTTGAGTTTGGTTCCAATGATAGTTGGGAACAAATGGAGCAAGAATTTCTCAACCACTTCTATAGCACAAGACGTACTGTAAGCATGGTGGAACTTACAAACACACGTCAGCGAAATGAAGATCTAGTCTTTGACTTCATCAACTGATGGAGGCATGCAAGTCTAAACTGTAAAGATAGACTTAGTGAAGCTTCGGGCATAGAGATGTGCATTCAAGGTATGCATTGGGGTCTCCGCTATATTTTGCAAGGCATAAAGCCTAAAACTTTTGAAGAGTTGGCCACTCGCGCTCATGATATAGAGTTGAGAATGTCGTCGGTCCGAACTGAAGCACCACCTGTCCACGAACTCCGCAAAGTCAAAGAAAGGCAAGAATTCAAGAAAGTGGGAAAATATTTGCCAAAGATTGAAAGCAAAGAGTCCATGAACGTCAATGCCTCTCATGTAAAATTCACCGCAAGGGTGGGAAATACGTAGAGCGCAAAAGCGAATTCTTTTGAAGGAAGGACAAATCAAAAGCTCACCTTGAAGGAAATGCAGCGGAAGGACTACCCATTTCTTGACTCAGATGTTTCCGCAATCTTTGATGAACTTCTTAAGATGAAACTTTTTGAGTTACCAGAGATAAAATGACCAGATGAAGCAGGGAGGAGTGATGATCCAAAATACTGCAAATATCACCGGCTGGTTGGACACCCTATCGAGAAATGCTTCGTCTTCAAGGATAAAATCATGGACTTAGCTCGCGAAGGGAAGATTGAACTTGAAGATGAGAAATTGAGTTCAAACCAAGTCAGTGTCGCTTCTGACTTACCCACTCTGGTCATGACCTGCAATTTTGTTGAAGGAAATATGGAGCAAGACATTCCAAACACCAATCAGACAAGAATGATTAAGTTTGGAGACTTCGATCTCATTGATGTAAATAGTTTGTTATCTCTTCCTATACTAAGTGATGTGGCTTCTGTAGGAGAGGGATCGACAAGATAAGATGAAGACCTAATAGATGATCTTAATGATTGGGGCTGGACTCTTGTGAATCGCCGTACACAAAAAAAAATGAGTTCGCATAAAGAGTCAACAAAGCAACACTTCAGGGAAAAGATGGTAAGGAAACCCAAAACCAAAACTTTGATCGTGCATTCAAAGAAGAAGGAAATAAAGGTGCACCACTACCAAGAGTTGCGGCGACCCATTACATTAGGAGAATATTTGCCAAATTGATGTTACACTAAGATCACATGCGATGGCACAAAAGCTCTATGTTGTAATGTCGATGAAAAGGAAGCGAAAGATGCAACTCTATCATATCCATCACCAAAAGATGCTTCAAAGTCGTCTCCTGAAGTTGAAAATCCATCATGTCCATCACCAAAAGATGCACCACAGCCATCTCTTGGAGTCGAAAATGCATGTATGGCTCAAAATCACATTCTCTGATGATGATCTTCTGTTTGGTGACACATTTCATAATCGCCCTTTATTCATGGTTGGTTTTGCACGTGAGAAAAGGGTGAATAGAATCCTAGTCGATGAAGGATCTCGAATCAACATCCTTCCAATTTTCACAATGAAAGAACTTGGGATATCAACAGAAGATCTTACTGATAGTCACTTGATGATCCAAGGATTCAATCAAGGAGGACAAAGGTCCATAGGGACCATCAAAATAGACCTCACCATCAGAGAGTTGCAATCAAGCGTGTGGTTACATGTAATTGATGCAAAGACTTCATATAACATTTTGCTTGGTCGGCCGTGGGTACATGAGAACAAAGTAATCCCATCTACCTACCACCAATGTTTGAAGTATTATGAGGATTGAGTTGCAAAAATGATTATTGCGGATGATAATCCATTCACTGAAGCTGAAGCTCACTTTGCTGACGCAAAGTTTTACTTGAAGAAATATTCCACAAAAGTTGATAACATTACATCCAGAGATGTTGGACTCCTTAACAAGATGGCTAAGGTAGCGGTCGGTAAGGTAAAAGTCACAAACAAGGAAGATCCAAAGCTTGGCAATCCAAACAAGATGCCTAACGTGATTGGTGCATTTTCAAGTGAAAATGTCACACCCATTCTTCGTTATGTCACATAGGCAAAAGAGGACAAGGGACACTCTCTCGAGTTGTGAGAAAATGCACTGGAAGGTTTGAACCTTCATGTAAGGCGAATTGATATGATGAAGTCATCCACAAAATTACTTGGGAAGTCTGTGGCTCCTAAGTCATTACTTTACAAAAAATTTGTGACCCCTAAATCACCCCAATATGAAGCACTCCCAATGAAGCGTACAAAAGAAGGTTTTGATCCTAATGCTTACAGGCTGCTAGCAAAAGAAGGTTTTGATCCTAATGCTTACAGGCTGCTAGCAAAAGCTGGATTCGATCGTAACGAACCGCCAAAATTGGGGAAGCTTCCATCAGAACCTGTTATGAGGCAACAACGTGAAGGGTTGGGCTACAAACAACCTCCACCTATCCGCATCTCCATAAAAAAGGTAAGCAACAACTACATAACTATGGAAGATGAGTATACTAATTCTAACAAAAGGCCTTCTGTCTTTGATCGACTTGGAAGCTCAACGAAGAGGATTTCTGTATTTGAGAGGTTAGGGCCATTGAGGAAGAAAAATAAGGTTTGGAGAAATAGCAAGAGTATGCAAGAATTTGCTTTACCAAAATCTCAAAATGCTCCTAAAGACTTTCAAAGTCTGATCCCTTCTAGAATAAGGTGGCAGACGAACATTGTGGTCTCATGTGGAGAAGTACTAAAGGCAAAGTCGCATGTTGTGGTGGTCTACACCAAGCAACGTGGTGAAGATGAAGAAAGTGTTGGCTCTTCATATCATGTCACTACACAAGATGAAAGGCATATTTTTACTCCAACTAAAATTGATGGAGAGTTGGAGAATGTTTCATGGTGTTACCATATATCTTTCAATGATGGAGAACCTCAAGAAGATGAAGATGCTAAAGATGCGCCACCCGAACTTGAAGGAGTAAAGGTGACAGTTGATGCATTGAAAGAAATCAACCTTGGAACTGATGAAGATCCAAAACCCACTTATGTTAATGCTTCACTCGCAAGTGATGAGGAAAAGGCCTATGTTGACTTACTCAAAGAGTATAAAGATGTATTTGCCTGGAGTTACAAAGAAATGCCTGGATTAGACCCGAAGGTAGCAGTCCATCATCTTGCTGTGAAAAGTGGTGCACGTCCCATCAAGCAAGCTCAATGGCGTTTTAGGCCTGAATTGGTTCCCATGATCGAAACTGAAGTTAACAAGCTTATTGAGGGTGGCTTTATCCATGAAGTTAAGTACCCCACATGGGTTTCAAGTATTGTCCCCGTGAGGAAGAGGAATGGGCAAATTCGAGTTTGCGTTGACTTTAGGGATCTCAATAATGCATGTCCCAAATATGAATTTCCACTTCCTATCCTTGAGCTTATGATTGATGCCACTACTGGGTATGAGGCGATGTCTTTTATGGATGGTTCATCCGGCTACAATCAGATCCGCATGTCGCTAAAGGATGAAGAGTTGACCACATTCCGCACTCCTAAGGGCATTTATTTCTACAAAGTAATGCCTTTCGGTTTGAAGAACGTAGGAGCAACATACCAAAGAGCTATGCAAAACATCTTTATTAACATTCTTCACAAAAATGTTGAATGTTATGTTGATGATTTAGTAGTGAAATCAAGAAAAATATGTGATCACTTGCAAGACTTGAGGATTGTGTTTGATCTACCACGAAGGTATCAACTTAGAATGAATCCTTTGAAATGTGCGTTTGGATTTACCTCTGGAAAATTCCTTGGCTGCATTGTACGACATCGAGGAATAGAAATTGATCAAGTAAAAGTAGATGAAATTCTGAAGATGGTAGAGCCAAGAAACATCCATGAATTGAAGAGTTTGCAAGGGAAGCTAGCATATCTTAGGATATTCATCTCGAATCTAGCAGGAAAGTGCCAATCATTAGGTCGCCTTATGAAAAATGGCACTTTTTTCGAATAGGACCAAGCTTGTAGTAACGCCTTTGAGAGCATCAAGTCTTACTTGACAAAACCACCAGTTTTAGCAGCTCCTATTCTTGGAAAACCATTGATACTTTACATATCATCTCAAGAAAGATCAGTGGGAGCACTCTTAGCCCAAGAGAATGGCAAAGGGAAAGAAAATTCCCTTTACTACTTGAGTAGGATGATGACACCAAATGAGTTGAAGTACTCGCCAATCGAAAAGCTATGTTTGGCCTTAATCTTCTCAATTCAGAAGATGAAACACTACTTTCAAGCTCACGTCATCCGTCTTATTTCTAAAGCCAATCCCATCAAATTTGTGATGTCGAAACCTGTCCTCAATGATCGACTAGCAAGATGGTATCTCCAGTTCCAGCAATTTGAAATTGTGTATGTTCCTCAAAAGGCTGTGAAAGGGCAAGCATTGGCAGACTTCTTAACAGACCACCCGATACCTGATGATTGGGAACTCACTGATGAATTACTTGATGAAGATGCAATGGTTGTTGAAGTTCAACCGCCTTGGAAGATGTATTTTGATGGTGCCCCACATCGTGAAGGAGCTGGCGCTGGGGTGATATTTGTCACTTCTCGAGAGGAGATCTTGCCGTATTCCTTCACATTAACGCAATGTTGCTTCAATAATGTTCCAGAATATCAAGCCTTAATACTTGGGCGTTAAATGGCAGTTGATATGAAGTAATTGCAATTACAAGTTTTTGGAGACTCTGAATTAGTGATCAATCAATTGTTGGGTAGCTATGAAGTCAAAAAGCCAGAATTGCATCTCTATCATGACTATGCACAAAAATTGATTAGATGGCTCGGAGATGTAACTCTTCAATATGTTCCAAGAAAAGAGAATAAGAAAGCTGATGGTTTAGCCGCTCTGGCTTCAACTTTAACTCTGCCTGATCAAGCGCAAATCACTATCTGCCAAAAATGGATAGTACCACCGGATGTGGATGAAGAAAGCAAATTTGAACATCTTGTATCTGTCTCACAAGCTGAAATAGTCTATTGGAGACACACTCTGATTGATTACTTATGTTACAATATACTTCCAGAAGATCCAAAGAGAAAGATCGAAATTCGTCGTCGTGCTCCTAGGTTTCTTTACTACAAAGATACTCTATATCGAAGATCATTCGATGGAGTCCTCTTGCGTTGTTTGGGGGAAGAAGAAACGATTCAAGCTATGCAAGAAGCACATTCTGGAGTTTGTGGATCACATCAATCTGGGCCCAAGTTACACTTTCATATAAAAAGAATAGGGTATTATTGGCCAACAATGGCAACAGATTGCTTGGATTATGCTCGAAGATGTCAAGCATGCCAATTTCATGCAAACTTTATGCACCAACCTCCTGATGTATTACATCTGACTGCTGCATCTTGGCCATTTGATGCTTGGGGGCTAGACGTGGTTGGACCACTACCTAAATCTTCTGGTGGTCACTTGTACATCTTGGCTGCGATAGATCCTTTCTCAAAATGGGCTGAGGCTGTAGCCCTCAAAGAAGTAAAGAAGGAAAATGTTGCAAACTTCATCAGGGTGAACATCATCTATCGTTTTTGGCATTCCTAGTTATATACTAATAGATAATGGAAAAGCCATTCACCAATAAATTGATGGATAAGATCTGCGACCATTTTGGATTCAAGCAACGTAATTCATCAATGTATTATGCTGCTGAAATGGACTAGCTGAAGCATTTAACAAGGCCTTGTGCAACTTGTTAAAGAAGGTCGTCTCCAAATCTAAAAGGGATTGGCATGATAGAATGGAAGAAGCTCTTTTGGCATACCGGACGACTCATCGCACGCCGGCTCAAGCAACCCCTTATTCTCTTGTTTTTGGAACTAAAACAGTCCTTCCACTTGAACGAGAAATACCGTCATTGAGGCTTGCCATCCAAGAGGGACTTACTGAAGAAGATAATGCTTGTTTGCGCCTTGAAGAGTTAGAATCTCTTGATGAGAAAAGGTTGGAAGCTCAACAAAGTCTTGAGTGCTATCAAGCTCGTCTTTCTCGTGCTTTCAATAAAAAGGTTCGCCTAAGGTCTTTACAAATCGGTGATCAAGTCCTTATGTTAAGAAGACCAATTATCATATCTCATAAATCGAAAAGCAAGTTCACATCAAAATGGGATGGACCATATGTCATTCAAGAAGTCTATTCAAGCGGAGCTTACAAAATTGTGGATGCAGACGGCTTGCGGATTGGTCCCATCAATAGAAAATTCTTGAAGAAGTACTATCCTTGAAGCGGCGTCATACTCCTGGCCCGAGTATAAACTGTGCACGGCTCCCAAAAAAAATGTCCGCTAGGTTGAAAATCTCAAAAGAGGCGGCCTAGGCAAAAGTTAGGACACAAAAAAAATCACTCTCTGAACTACGTAATGACTTGATCCTCTTCACTGAGGTACGTAGGCAGCTTAGAGTATTATTACTCTAGGTTCAGTCATAAGAATAAAAAATAATAAAATAATAATTAAAAAAAAATGTCGCCATGTGAATAGCATGCTAATTCTTTCAAATGAAAATTCAAGCACCCAGATTTTGAGCTGACTTTGAAGACAAATCTGTATTAATCCGTAAATCCAATAGACGTGATTTTTATATAGATTCAAGATCTCGAAGTTGTCTTTCCAACAAAAAAATAAGCTCATTATTCCGGAGCCCTACTCCACGTTATGAATTTTCTTCCACATGTGCGCAAAGCTGAAGAAAGCTGAAAATTCAAGCACCCAGATTTTGAGCTGACTTTGAAGACAAATCTGTATTAATCCGTAAATCCAATAGACGTGATTTTTATATGGATTCAAGATCTCAAAGTCGTCTTTCCAACAAAAAAAAGAAGCTCATTATTCCGGCGCTCCTACTCCACGTTATGAATTTTCTTCCACATGTGCGCAAAGCTGAAGAAAGCTGAAAATTCAAGCACCCAGATTTTGAGCTGACTTTGAAGAAAAATCTGTATTAATCCATAAATCCTATAGATATGATTTTTATATGGATTGAAGATATCAAAGTCTTCTTTCCAAAAAACAAAGAAGCTCATTATTCCGGCACTTCTACTCCACGTTATGAATTTTCTTCCTCATGTGCACAAAGCTGAAAACAAAAGCACGCGGATTTCGAGCTGACTTTGGAGACAAATCTGTATTAATCCGTAAATCCAATAGACGTGATTTTTATATGGATTCAAGATCTC
>NW_006239094.1:340513-354796 GCF_000226075.1 Solanum tuberosum | reverse complement strand
TTCTACTCCACGTTATGAATTTTCTTCCTCATGTGCGCAAAGCTGTAGAAAGCTGAAAAGTTAAACATTTTGTTACTATCCTCATATAAACGCTAGCTTATGGAGTCTTTTTTTTTTAATAAGGAAAGGGGGCTCGTGGAAACAAACAATCAAAATTCAAGAAAAGAAAATTCTTATTGAAATATAAGTCACTATTTTATTGCTTCAAAAAAAGAACCACTACACCATAATGAGCGACTTAGAAAATCCTAAGCAAATAAATAAAAATAAATCGAACTACGGAAAAAGTTTGAAGTTTATGATTTCTTGGCGACTTTTCTTAACTGCCCCTTCTAGCTTGGCTAGTCTCTCAACTTCATTGTTAGACATCACATTATTTGCCTCAATGGTATAAATCTCGCCCTCCGTAATGGTGACATTCTCTTGACTTTTAGACAGCTTCTCTTGATATTTGTTAATGAGCGCGGTGACCTTCTTTTTCTTGGAAGTCAAGGCTTTTAAGTCTTTCTCCACATCTGCTAGAGTTGCTTGAAGTTTATCCATGGATCCATCCAACTTTTCATGTGCCAACTTTGCACCATCGAGACGGCGTTGTGCATCAGAGAGGGTCTTTTCGTGTGATTCTTTAGTCATCTTTGATGATCTTAAAGTATCATATTCTGTGTACGACTTGAAGAAATTCTCGACATGATCCTCTAAAGAAGAAACATCAATAATGTTTACCTTTATAATCTCCTCAAGAGTTGAAGCAATACTTGACTCCAATTATGTAAAGCCAACTGAAGAACCTAAGGAAAATTGTGTAATCCATCCACACAATGCGCCCCACATCTCAGAAACAAAGGTTGATTTGGCGCGGTAAATGGTTTCTTGTGGCTCTAAAGTAGGAGCACCAGGCCGCAATGGCCTACTTGGTGACTTTCTTGGCAAAACTCCTTCCAATGAAGGCATCCCGTCATTAGAAGGTGACTTTGTTGGTGGAACTACTTCCAATGAAGGCTAATCATCATTAATGGAAGAATGAAAGTTTTTTGCAGCCGCATCAAGATCATTAAGATCTACTGTGAAAGCTACAACCACACCATTGTTAAGGTCACCACCATATAGTTCTTGAAGGTCCAACCAAAAAAAGAAAAGAAAAAAAAAGTAAGAACAAAAAGATGATCATATTCAAAACTTTGAAAAAAAAAGAGGAGGGGGCCTTACTTGTTTTGTCAATTCAAACAACGAGGCCGGGTTCGAATCCTCATCAACAAAGTCGTTATCATCAATGACAATTGTATTAAAATATCAATACCACAACATACATCATCTAGCTCTCGTGCCTTTCTTTTTGGACGATTCCAGTGACGATCCGTTGGACTAGGAGATGCATTGGGTCATCCAACACCATCTGGTAAAGAATACAAATGAGAAATTTCATCACAAGGCATCTCAAGTTTTGACGTTTGGTTATTACCATTGTCTGATGATACATGAAGTTCATTTGTTCCAGAAGAACCATGGCCAACTTTGGGAGCAGGTGAAGTCGCCTTTGAGGCTAATATGAGGCGCCTCAATTTTGATTTCACAGGCACATCCCTATCTTTCGAGGTTTTAGACTTGGATGAGGTCTTAGCGACTTGCAGAGTATCATTTGACTTCACTTTAGATTTGGAATAAGGATGTGACTTTTCCTTTGATTGATCAGAAGCCCCTTTAGGTGAAATGGATGTAGAGTCTTGCTTCGTCTTCTTAAAAATGATGCGGAGGTTTCCTTGGGAAGTATTCAGCCTTTGGGATGGCCACCAGTCTACATACTCGCGGCTCATTAAAGGAGCACCCTTTAATGGGCACGTTGGAATCATGACTTTAGAAAAAGAATTAAGTCGAAAAGAGGAATTCTAAAGTTGCACCAATGTTAATAGTGTACCATCGTAAGGACGCTCCATAAGATCTCCGGGAACATCTTGACAAAAACCAAATTTTCTACTAAATCTGATAGGGCTATAGGACTCCACGATGAAATTTGAATCATGCCTAAGGGTTACATAGCCTGAACGAAGGCTTATGATATATTCGTTCCACGAATTTGAAAGCTTGCCATTATCAGTAAGGTGCAAATCCCTCCCTTGCAGCATTGCTAAAAATTGTCGACTAAATCTGATAGGGCTGTAGGACTCCACGATGAAATTTGAATCATGCCTAAGGGTTACATAGCCTGAACGAAGGCTTATGATATATTCGTTCCACGAATTTGAAAGCTTGCCATTATCAGTAAGGTGCAAATCCCTCCCTTGCAGCATTGCTAAATGATGGAGGCGACGGGCATCATCCTGTTGAAATAACTTTTGGGCGTCAGTAAAATCAAAACACTTGGCCATCTTCTCGCCAGAAATTTTACAAAGAGGTATCGACCGATGTGAATGATTGGCACGATGATGAGTCCCAAAGTATTCCCCAAGCCAACCATATACATAGTGTATGGGGAAAATTATATTTGCCACACTCAAGTTTGAAGAAGTAGAGATTTCTTTTAGGCCACAATATATGCTTGCAAGAACTGGGACCGCTAAGGAGAATTTCTTTCCATGAGCCATCAAGCTCGCAACTTTAAAAACACTAGCGCGCACATGGTTGACTTTCTTATTCGGAAGCACAAATTTGCAAAGCCAACAAGCAAAGAAGGCTGCCAAGTTAGTCTCATCTCTAAGTGATTATTCCACATCTAACTCAACAAATAGGGCATTCTCCTCGTCAATCCACGGTAGGAAGTTCGAATCAATATGTCCAGAAGGATTGTGGTTTAATCTTGGCTTTGTGGCTCGTACCTTTGACACCTTTTACGGAGGCTCGACATATTTATTAGGTCCTCTAAACCAAAACTTCACCCAATCATGGACGGACACCTCCTGGAGATCATCTTTCGCTAATATGTAGATGGCCGAAAAAAAATATCGACAACTTTGGGGAAGAAGCAATTCTTTTTGAGTATCCGTCTGTGTCAATTCTTTCGCCGAGGGAACGACTTCATCATAAAAGTGCCTTTGTACGGGGAGACCTCCAATGGCTTGTAAGTCCCAAAGTGATATGGACATTTCTCCAATGAAAGTAGAAAGCGTATTGGTAGATGAGCGCCAAAGTTCACCAAAAGCATGGAGTACATTGTCGTCATAGTCGTACGTGAACAAAGAAGTATATACAATGTCATAGACCTTGATGAGCTCCAAAATCTCCTTGTGGCGGGGCAACACGTCCTCTACCCATTCCCAGTAGCCAGGTGTGTAGAAAACATTACCAAAGTTAGAAGAGGGAACACGCCAATTGTTGAAACTTCCATCAGAATGAGAAGATTTGGAAGATGTTGTGTCATGATGAATCGCGGATTTCAGTAAAGGAACTTTCATGCTAGTAGCCTTGCTCGAGAAGTTTCTCATAACGTCTTTGGTATCCATTTTTGGCCATTCTTTAAGGAGAAGAGATTCATCATATGCCCCACTAACAAGGGAGAAGACACCGATAGCAGGAGGTTGAACCTCCAAAAGTAGAACTTTGGCATTTGGATTTTGTTGGTCGTTGCCCACTATTTCAAGAAGAGGATGCGACGAATCTCGGTCGATGAATTGCATCATGTTGCGGGATCGAAGTCGTATTTCTCTATCAAATATCTGGAAAAAAAATTAAACAAAAGAATAAGTTCAGATTCGTATGAACATGTCCAAAGTAAAGGTGGTAACCTAAATTGTTTTTGTGGTTGGTGAAAGGCTGATTTCAAATAGAAAACTGAATCAACACAGATGCAATCTAATTGTGGTTTTCGTATATGATGTATCCCTATGAATTTACTTTACAACACCGCAAACCTCTTGTGATTTCGTTATTCCTACGTCGAGATATGAATTTTTCCGCGAAGTCGCACAAAGCTGATGCGTTTAGTTTATCAGAATTTTAGGCTGAATTCAAAAAAATCATATGAGTAAATTTGAGAGTTGTCTGATCGTGATTTTCGGATATGTTGTAGCTCTCTGAGTCTATTTTCTGGAAAATCAAACGGATCACAATTTCAATATCCCTACAATGAGATATGAGTTTTCTACCAAAGTCGCGCTGAGCTGAAAAAAATGGTGACGAAAATCAGAGTTGAAAAAGAATTTTCTTGAGAGAGGTCTCAATTGAACTCGATGATACGGCAATGCGATATACAATCACCGGGTGGAATATAGGTATATGTAGATTTCAAAATATGAAGACATCAAATTTGATTCCTACAAATTATGGAAAATTATAATGATGGAAAGTTTGGTTCCTACAAATTATGGAAATTATGGTAAGTTTTCATAGGAATTAAATTATGTAAATTTTCCATGGAAATCAAATTATGGAAATTTCATAGGAACCAAATTATGGAAAGTTTTCATAAGAATCAAATTATGAAAATTTTCTAAAGAAGTCGAGTTATGGAAATCTCATAGAAACCAAATTATGGTAAGGTTTTCTTGAAAACTACATGGGGAGTAAAAAAAAAATGCCCCGAAGGAAAATAGACTCGCGTAATGAGAATTTGAATTCCTTGCGTTTTATTCAAGTGATTGAGCAAAGTTGGAAAAAAAAAATCACCGGCAAGGCATTCAACCACAAAGAAAGCAACGCCTAAAATTTGCACTGAAATCACAAGATCTGTATCACCAAGTCAAGCTTGTAGACGCAATCCTTGCTCATCGAATTGGCGGTCGTTTTGTAGTTGATGACCCAAATAAAATTACCAAACTATGAAGAAATGCCATGCGATAAGTATTTATGAGCTCGAAACACTTCAAGTCAAAAATGAGTTGATAAACAACCGAAAGTCAAATGATCTCTTACAAATTAGAGAATGTTGTCATAAAGACTCAAGTAAATGTTGACATCAACATATTGGCATAGTCATTTCTCATGAAGCTTCAAATGATTCTTGAAAGATCAACTACGAAAAAAAGAAAAAATACATTTGCTTCACAAATACTTCAAGGCTTGTCTTTACAAGTTCGATAAATCGAGCACCCCAACAAGCCTCGAAGCATGGGGGATTTGTAGACAGTGAAGTTTTATTGATAAATTCATACTAAATTTGGATTAAACATTAAATTCATGATACGTTGACCAAGTCAAATTACTGGTTAATAAAGTCGGATTAATATTTAAGTCAAAATGATATGACTTAAATCAAGTCCAAATAACATTTGGGGCAGTCCATTAAATTGACAAGATGAGCCCAACTCATGTTCTTCAGGCCCAAGGGTCAAAATTTCTTGGACCAAATTACCCCTAAAGCCCTAGCTCAAGCCTATATAAAGAGGTCTTCATAAGACCAGAAAGGATACACACATACATACACACAAAAATACATAGTTGCTCTTCATTGGTGATCTGCAAGTCTTCCGCATACAAAGAAGTCTTCGCTCCAAGTATTGAGCCGCAAGTATTCCGCCAAATCAAGAGCATCTGTGGAGAGAAGAATCATGGGATTACATATATTTTAAAAAGATTGTAACCTTCTCAGTAATTCAAATACAAATATTATTGTTTGCTTGCTATTTTTCTTTTCCTATTTATTGTATTTCAGGATTGAAACTTTAGACGCTTACAGTGTCCTAGTCTTAGTTGTTTGAACTCTATTTTTAGTTAGCAGGCTTAAACAAGTTAAGACCTCTTTATATAGGCTTGAGCTAGGGCATTAGTGGTATTTTGGTCCAAGCAATTTTGACCCTTGGGCCTGAAGTGAGTTGGGCTCATCTTGTCAATTTAATGGACTGCCCCAAATGTTATTTGGACTTGATTTAAGTCATATCATTTTGACTTAAATATTAATCTGACTTTATTAACCAGTAATTTGACTTGGTCAACGTATCATGAATTTAAGATTTAATCCAAATTTAGTATGGATTTATCAATAAAACTTCACTGTCTACAGACACAAACTACTTTATGATTAAACTGCTGCCTGTTTGGCAAATTCTCCATTGTTCTCAACCTTCTGAAAAAGAATATGATTCATGCATTATTTTTTTGTCTCATTAATAAATTAATTAATCAGTTATAATGCTCATTTATATATACTTATACATTAATGCTTCCATAAACCTTTACAATTACGTGTGTTTGCTAGCATGCTAATTAATCAATTTAGAGGTCAACTTGAGATTTTATGTGCTAACATCTTGTCCTGTATGTTTTGTTTGACGCTTAGTGCATAATTAGGCAACTTGAGTTTTCATTAAGTCCAGTACTTACCATTTAGTAAGTTTAATGGCTCTTGGACCTTAAGATGGGACTTTAGGCACCTCTGAAGAATTTTTTAATTTTATGATTTTTTTAGATTGCCTTGGGCTTTAAAATAATAAAAGAACTTAGAAAAAAGGGGTAGGGGTAAATAGGCCCTTTCAGAAATGATGTAAGGTGATCCAAGCAGAAAAATGAGATACAGCCATGACCCACATTTGTGGACCTCAAAAGGTGCTTAACACCTTTCTGTCATGGTGATTTGAACCCTTTCCCAATCACTAGTTTGTTGACCTTTTTATTTAATTTATTGATAGTTAGTTTAGAATGGTGCCCAAACACGCTTAATTCGTTAGGTGGCGACTCTTTTCTTTTAATAAATCCTAAAAGAGTTGTCACATTGTTGCACAACCTGTTTGCGAAAAATGGGGCGCCATAGTGTCTATCTAGAACTTGTTTCATTTGTCTTGCTAGGATAATTGAATGTTAATTATGAAAGGATAATAGGCCGTTGTTAGAATAAAGTCCACTAAGCTTAAAAGCAAGAAACCAAATGAAAATTCTCCTTCGATCCAAATTTTTTAGCCTTGAATATACTATTCTTTTTATTTAACCAATTCACCTTCCCCATATATAAATTGTTAACATCTGTTTTGTTCCTAGTCCCTCCTTGGATATCGTGCACCTCAACTCAAGCTAAAATCCTAAGTTGAGGGTGGCTACTATGGATGGATACGAGCAAAGAAAGGGGCATGAAAAGAGTTGTGTAACGAGAAAATAGGAAAATAAGGGGGTGTGGCCACGAAAAAGAAAGGAAGTAGATGAAAAGTAGAAGAAAATTTTGAAAAGAAAAAGAAATCGAAAGCCACACCTGAATATTAATGAAAAATAAGGAAAGAGAAAATTGAGGTGAAATGAGCACGGATTGTAAAAGAGGAAATAAGCCAATATAATGTCAAGGATGACAAAAATTTTAATCTAAATAAATCGTACCTAATCCTGAGCGTACGTTACAAGCCAAGAAAGTCCTATAGTGATCCTAATCTAATGGCTGGAGAGTCTTAAGTATTGAAAATAAGGTCAAGCCAATTATATTGTGCATGTGCGATACTGAATTCCTTTGTAAGAGTGAGTGTATACCAAGTCCTTGTACTTGAGAAACATATTTATATCTGTGTGAACATGAGACTTCTTTGCGGTAAGGGCACAAGTGACATTATCAAAAAGTCAGTATCTTGGTAATTTCTTTTGTGTATGTGAATGTATCCACTGGTATATTTATATCATGAATTGATCCGCATGTGTTAGCTTATTTTGGAATGAATGATTGCACTGTGTTTGAATGAGAAAAATGGAGGATGGATTGTTTAGAAAAGACCATGTGATTTCTTAAATTCTAGGTCTACTTTTGCATCGTGTCGTTTTCTATTAGTAATGTCTCTTGAGGACAAGAAACTATTTTAAGTTGAGGGTGTGAATGTACCACAGATTTATGATATTGGTAGTGCTTTAAAATTAAAGTGTTGCATGTTTATTAGGCAAGTAGTTAGTAGATTTGATGTTGTTTTATCTTTATTTTGCAGGAAAGCAGGTTTTGGCAAGACGGGTTGAAGAGTGTAGTGAAAGAGAAGATTTTTGAGGATTGGCGAGTTAACCTACAAGCCATAGGAATGAGTTGTAGAAGGGACCAGTAATTTTTAGAGCTAAGTGTGGGACCACAAGACTAGACTACGAGCCGTAGTTCCAAGTTATAGAAAAGATCAGAGATGTTGGGTTCCAATACTTGAATTACGAGTAGCCAGGACGGACAGTGCAAAGTTCTACGAGTCATAGAACCTGTCCATAGAAAATTCCAGAGATATAAGTGAAGAAACTATTTTACACGAAAGGTTCCTACGAGCAATAAAACTGAACCGTTGAAGTGGCTGTCAAATCCTATCTTATATTTTCTAAGTCAATTTTAATTATGATTATATGTCTATAAATAGTCATTTTTCATTATTTTTAAAGTTTAGACAGTCGAGAATTTGATTTTTGGTTTTGAGAATTATTTTGTGAAACACTTTTCCATTTTAATTCTTGAAGCATTGATTTATATTACATCTTTGTTCGTCAATTCAAGATTCCAGAATTCATCAATTACTCTTGTAAGTTCATGATTTATTTTAACTCAATTAATATGAATTGTAATAACAATAAAATCATGAGTAGTTGATTCCACAACTAGGATTGTGAGAACCATGAAAAATTAACAACGTAAACCTCATAATTAGTAATTCTTGAATAGTGTTTATACATGTATTGTTTTTCTCTTCGCTTTGATTGTTTTTTAATGATGCACAACATTGGAACTTGCTTTATTTCTACTTGCCTGACCAAGGGTAACGAATGGGAAAAGAGATTATATAAAGGAGATATGGGGATATCAACCCTCATCTAATAGTTTGACCTAGACCAAGGAATAGTTAATCCGGGGTCAACGGTATGGGTAAGTAAAGTATACACCTGTAGACCAAAAAAAATTGCGTGGTGAAATTCACTTATTTTGGTGACCATCCGCTTGGAATATACATAACTTATCGACATTGCATGCTAGACAGCAGACAAGGTTACTACTAGAAGGTTTACTATGTTATGAACTTGTAGGGATCACAAATACCCTAGTCTTATCTTCTATTGATTTTATAAAACATTCAATCCTACTTATTGTAGTACATGTTACTACAATCATTCAATAAATCTTTTGTTTAAAAAAACCCTCCTTTTTACAGAAATAATTGGACTAAAAGTACAACTAACAATCAATTAGGTAAGTCTAGACCTCAATTTTTGTGGAATCGACCCTAGCCTCTATGAGGTTCTTTATTTTAAAAACGACCGCTTATACTTCTTTAGGGAGGTGTAATTTTGCATATCAATCCTTGTCCTCAAGGGCATGAAATGCAATGCATATGCACCATATGTATGTAGTAGGCAAAAAATATGAACATCACGCCACAACAACAATATCAGCTAACCCAGTCGTTCCTATAATATAATAACCATTTAGGCACAAATAATGTTCGAACCGTTGAGGTCACCATGATATCTAAAAGCCTACAAAGAAACAACTACTCCCAACTGTTCATATAAAACAATAACCATTTAGCATACAAGTCTTGTTTGGGCCATCAAGGTCACCATGATATTTAAGAAAATACATAAAGCATGAACATGTATACACAAGATAGAAATCCGACAAGTAACCCATAGGTAATTATATTTTTTTCCGTACAACAACCATAATACCACGATTAACCAAATAATACATGTAGTTCAATTATTGTAATAATATATTCAACCACCTCCTACTTACCAACTTGACATAAAACTAACACCACCTAATATGAATTTTTATTATGAATAACACCAATAACAATTTAGAGACATCTAACAACCGACTCTTTGATAGCTCGATAAACTTGAAATTTGTAAATCTTAAAGAATCATGCCAAAAAGGAAAGGAATAGCCTACACATACCTTAGCGCTCGCATTACAAAGCTATCACCAACTATGTCTACCCTTTTTCCTTGACAATGTTCCAATTTCTCATATTAGTTGATAATCATATTATACTAAAAATAGTTGTCTCATATTAGTTATACCTTACTAAATCCAGAAAACATTAGTTAACTTTTTCCTTTATTCTCCTTGTAATTAATTCTTATTTATAATTTCTTAAGCATAGATGACTGATAGATTTGCACTCATTTAAGGTCTATTTAGCTCAATAATTTGTCATATTCTGATGATATGTAGATGATTTGCAAATATAAAGGCTAATGGACAAGACAAGGATTGATGTGTGAAAGAATGACCAAAAATCCAAAATGAAGTGTAAACTATACATTAATGCTCGCAAAACGAGAAAGGTGGATCGCTTAGTGAGCATGACCTCACCCAAAATGATAGTGCACAACACTTGTGTCTATCGAGATAGGTCAGTGATCTCCAAAGGAGAAGGCGATGCACCAAATGAGATAGGAGCCCTTGCTGATCATCCCCAAAATTGATAGTGCGAGGAGAAAAATTGAAGGCTCAAAAGGTGAACTAAGGTGGTACTTGGTGATGTGCCAAATCTGAAAGGCAGACTCAAACGAGTTTGCCAACTGAGGTTCAAACACCCGAAGCCTAGAGCAAGAAAAACCGAGTTGAAGCTCGATTGGTGATTCTCTGAAGGAGTTTGGTGAGCCCGACTAATGTCGTCGAGTGAGACGCACATTGAGTTTTTGGGCCAACTTTTGGGAAACTATAAATAGCCAAAGGAAAAAGTGTTTTTTTGTTTTTAAAGGGAAGATTTTGGAAGAGTTCTGAATATTATGAGTTTTGAAAGAAACTTTTTTACTTTGTGAAGAACACTTTCTACTTTTTGGGGTTTTTCAACTTTGCTCTTGAATTTGACAAATTAAAGTTGAATCCAAAGTGGGTTTTCTTGCAATTGCTTAATTTCATGTTACCCATGGTTGCTTTCATGGAAGGTATAATTTTTTAACTTTTTGTGATGGGTGGCTAAAATCCAAATATCTAGGGGTGCAATTATGGGGTTGGGTATTGATTTAATGTAGTGGGTATTGTGTTATGTTTTGTTTTATTGTTATTCATATATGAATTTGGGCTAATTAGCATGGGGTTAATTTATGGGTTAAGGTTGCAAACTTAATTCCTACTTCCGATCTCTGGTTGATGCTCGAAAGAGATTGATTGGAGTGGGTAATTAGTCCAATACTAACAATTTAGGTTAGATGGATGTAACTTGCTTGAAAATAGAGGTTATGGGTAGGATCTATCTGCCCTATTTCTGCATCGAAAGAGACAATAGAGTAAGGTATTGAGTTTTTTTAGATTGGCATATAGATGAGATCGAAATGAGATTCTATGCAAGGATGATATGAGATCGAAAAAAATTAGTTTCATTAAAGATAACTTATCCTAATCATGAATGTTCATCGCTATAGAGCAGCAAAATTACACCCCTATGTGACATTGATATCCAATCCTCGCACCCCTAGATTGCTTGTTAATTCTTGAGATTTCTGTAATTTGTGTTTAATTGTGATAACTATTAACCAAAACTTTTAATTAAATTGGTGGAATCCTCCACCCACTTGTTCTTACTATTGCAAATGAATGATTTTACAATCCAAATTTGTTCATAAGAATTCTCTACGATATACCATTCTTAGTGAGATTTGACCCCGACTCTTCGTTGGGTTTTTTATTGACTATGAATATTGTCCCTTTTAATTAGCTTAAAGAGCACATTTGAGCATTATCGAAATTGGCGCCACTGCTGGGGAAAGGTGGTTGAGAATTCTAATTGAGAAATTAGTTTTTAATTTTGTTTAGTTGTAGTAGATTGTTGCTTTGTGTTGTTGTTGGCTCATTTGCAGGTCTTATACAATGAGTGACCATTGTAGTGACAACGATAAACACTATGGTCAAAATAACAACATGGTGATTTGAACGATATGCATGTGAATATTTTTCAAACCACATGAGCCATCCATATACATCCCACAACCGGAAGGGTTGTGTTTCACATAACTAGAAAAATGTTACAATTGCTCCAACTAAGAGGAATGTTTAGGGGTCTAGCTAATAAAGATCCCCATGAAAACCTTATCAATTTTGTGGAGGTGTATGGACCATTTGTGTTCAAGGACATCTCTCAAAATTTCATGAGGTTAGGGTTATTCTCGTGCTCTTTGACGGGTGAAGCTTCAAGGTGGTTAGTTGAGTTGTTGAATAACTCTATCACTTCTTGGGAAGAGTTAACTGATGCTTTCTTGGAGATTCTTCCCCCTTCAAAGATGGTGAACTAAGAACCCAAATTCTTAAATTTCAAGCGCATAGGAGGTCAACCTCTACATGAAACTTGGTTGCGGTTCAAGAAATTACTGTTGCAATTTCCTGCACATGGTATTCTGGATGATTTTCTATTGCAATACTTCTATTGCAGCCTTGATTTAGTCAATAAAGCTATGGCTGATCAATTAGTCCAAGGAGGATTGATACGCTCAAATTACACCTCCCTAAAGACAAAGTTCTGTTCAACTCTGGATCGTACGGAGTAAGTGGTTCCCCTTGGTTCCGTGTACTTGGCATACACTTGAGTCGGAACTTGAGAGAGACAAAAACAAAGAGAAAAAGTAAAATTAGGAAATATTTGACTAAAGTTTAATAATGTAGTTAAAATAAATCTAAATGCCGAATTCCCCAGAAGCGGCGCCAAAATTTAATACGCTCAAATTACACCTCTCTCAAGAAGTATAAGCGATCGTTATCAAGTAAAGAACCCAACTTGTAGGTTGGGGTCGATCCCACGAGGAAAATGGTTTAGACTTAACTTTAACCAACAATTATATTCATTTAGTCAAATTACTTCCAGAAATAAGTAATTAAGGGGCGGATTTGTGAAAAAAATTGTAAGAATTCAGTAAGTAATCAGTAAACAAAAGTCAATTTTGGTTGTTATCAAGATGAGAGAATTAACTAGGGTATATGTGTTCCCCACAAGCTCATAATGCAGTAATCCTAGTAATAGCACTCTTTTTCTAGTGTACTACATGCAAAGTGATAAGCTAGGTCTCTCTAAATCCTTGGTCCGACATCTAGAGAATTTCACCCCGCCCCTTGGTCCGGCTACATATGTATAATTTACTAACCCTTACCTTTACCTCATAGTAGACATCACATCGATGTTTGTCTTAGTTATTATTTCGCACCAATCGACACTAGACTATTAGATAGTATCACACTAAATCTATGTTGATAATTCTTTTCTTGTTGATTACCTCCTTGGTCCGGCAAGTAGCAACAAGGTGAGTCCTAACGTTGTGCACCGTTAAAAAGACTTTTAAACGAAAGAATTATCAATGCAGGCAAAACACTATTCAGGAATTGCTTATTTACTATTCATACTTTGTTAATCGCTCATGGTTCCACAACCCTAGTTGTGGAGTTTAGTTTCCCATAATCATATGAACACAATTCATTGTTTTAGATGAAAGAATTATGAACTTACGTAATTGAGAATAACAAACCCGGAATTTCAACTTGAATTTCAAAACCAAAACCTTTAAAACCAACTTAGGAAATAAAGAATTGCTAGGTTTGCAAAAACTAAAATCCAAAGTCACAAAGTAGAACTAAAGTAATAAAGTCTAACCCCCAAAAATGAGGTTTTCATGCCCTATATATAGAAAATATAAGTCCTAACTAAAAAGGAAACTAAATAAGGAAATTATGTTTGGGTACGTGTCTTCATTCCACGAGACTGACTCACAGTCCGTCAATAGATCTACGGTCTGTGAGTCTCTTCCGTCACCCAGGACTTGGGCAATATTTTCAGCTTCCAAAACTCAACTTCTCTGAAGCAAACGACGGACCACCAGTATGTACCGTAGATCAATCTACTATCCATCGATCCCTCTCTGTAGCTCCACACTTAGAATCTTCAAAAATACAGGTACTGGAAACCTCGCAGTATCATTCTACGGATCAGCAGTGCGGTCCGTAAATCAATATACGGACCGTCAATGGCCACCGTGGTTCCACACTTGGTCAAATTTCCCTGATTTACCTTGCCTGCTGATCTACGATCACCATCTATGGAGCGTCAATGGACCTACGGTCCGTAGATCACCTCGGTAGATGCCCTTTTGTGCACATCTTTCAACTGTCTCTTTATTTCTGTGTCCAAACATATTTCCTGCAAAAACACAATAAAAACTAATACAAAAAGTCCCTAGACACACAAAACTCTTAAGTGAAATGTATTAAAAATACTGTAAAACTCACGGTATATCAACACCCTCAACTTAAATTCGTTGTTTGTCCTCGAGCGACGCATTAAGACTCTAAACAACACTTGTATAGAAGCAAGCAATGTAAGCACAAGCAATCACATGGCTCTCTATCCCAACTCTCTTTTCGGGTGCAAAATTTGTTCTCTTAGACTCAACAAGCTAATTCATGCGGATCAAAATATGACAAAGATCGACCAA
>NW_006239094.1:331568-340206 GCF_000226075.1 Solanum tuberosum | reverse complement strand
CTGTTTAGTGACTTTCTGCCCTCCTTGACATTACACTAGGCTTTCAACCTTTCAACAAGTCATATCCTTTACTCTCTTTTCTTTTTCTCTTTTTCAACATCAAACTCTTTCCATGCCCATTTTTCTTTCGGTTTCCTCTTTCATAGCCACCCTCAACTTAGGATTTTGGCCTAAGTCGAGGTGCTCATGTCCAAGGAGGGACCGGGGCCAACATAGTAGATTATGGGAAGGTGAGTTAGGGGTTTAGAAAGAAATGGTCTAATTTAGGCTCAAAGCATTTGGATCAAGGGAGAATTTATTTCATTTGGTTGGATTCTTCTTTTAGGCAATTTGTGGACTTATCAGAACAAGGGCCTATGATCACTTCCTAGCCTCTAGAGTAGATTGTCTTAGCAGGACTAACCGGGCGAGTTCTAGATTGGCATAAAAACTGTTTGAAGAATCGACTGTTCTCACACACTCTTGGCAAATAGTTTCATTATCAGATTATCAGATTACCCAGTTCAAGTTTTAGCTTAAGTCATGCCATCAAGTTGATTCATTATCATGTCATACTCAGAGCCAACACATTCAACTCATTCAAGCCTACAGGTTTTAGCACATATCACAAAATTTTTGGACGGGTATCATTTTTTCAATAAGCTTTTGCCAACATGCTTCATTCGTTCTCATGCTTCTACACATACAATCCTAAACATGTCGGTTCAACAAAAATTAAGTAGTCTCTTGGGGAAAACGAACACATGCAAGAAAACCCCAAGAGAGGATTATAAGTTGGGTTACTCAGACATCACCCTATCACTCACAATCCATTTGCCCACCCCAACAAAAATAGGTGCAATTGTCCCCAATGCACACGAAAAGCAGTAAAAATTAATGGATTTGGGTGAAACAAACCTATGGCGCTTAGTGCTGAAGAACCATCAACAAGTCGGTGGGTCCAGTTTAGCTAGGGTTGGACCAACGAGACCACACTTACGGTTTGTAAGTCGATCTATGGTCCATAGATGGGGATCGTAGATCACCTTCATACTTTGTAAAATTTCAGATATTTACCTGGGATCTACAGACGCCATTTATGGTCCGTAGAATGGACTACGGACCGTCGATGGGGTCTGTAGACCTCTACACTAGACCATTTTTTGCAGATTTTGCCCTGCGCACCTACACATGTAGCAACTATTAGGCCATTCTTTTTACATTTTCTAGACACTTTTTAGACACAGACCCTATGCTATATCCAGTCAACACTAACCAAGAAATTAAAGCACCTATCTAATTGAGTACAAAGACGTAATTAACCAAAGAAACTACTAGATGCAAACAAAACCTATAGTTGGCTAGATTGTACATCTTGGGTTGCCTCCCAAGCAGCACTTGATTTAACGTCGCGGCACGACACAGGCCCCTTGATTACTCAGGCTTCATCAAGATGCCATGCCTCTATCACTGCATTTACACTCTTAGAATTTCCCATGTAGCTCTTTATCCTCCGTTGGTCCACTTTGAACCTTGTCCCATTCCTTTTCTCGAGCTCAACCACTACATGTGGGGACACTTGGGTCACTCTGAATGGTCCAATCCACTGGGACTTAGATATGCCCGGAAAACAGCACAAACTTGATTTATACAACAACACCAGATCACTAGGAGCTAGTTTGCGCTTTTCTGTCTTTTGAGCATGGCGCTTCTTCTCCGTGTATAAGGCTACACCTAACTTCTCTTTACTAAACACTTCAGCACCTCTTCCGAAAGTGTGTCTCACCACCGTTACCGATTTAAGATCACTTTCCTTCTTCATAGACTGACAGACGTTAAAGGTCACCTCCTCCTTATTTAGTCGAAACTTCATCTGCCCTCTCACTATATCAACAAAAGGCACGCCCAGTAGCAAGGAATGGTCTCCCTAAGATGATGGGGACCTCAAATTCAACCTCGCAATCAAGTATAACAAAGTCTGCCGGAAAAATGAATGGCCCCACTTTCACAAGGATATCTTGAAGCACTCCAATGGGCTTTTTCACAGTTCTATCAGCCATAAGTAAATGCACCGCAGTTGGTTTTGGAGCTCCTAAACCCAACTTATTATAAATCGACAATGGCATCAAGTTAATGTTGGCACCCAAATCACACAAAGCTTTTGGAAAGTGCATCTTACTGATGGTGCATGGAATAGTAAAAGCTCCAGGATCCTCTTTCTCTTGTACCAATGACCTCGTAGAAATGGCAGTACAATGCTGCAACCTCTCACCATTCTCAAAACTGATAGCCCTCTTTTTGGTAACCAAGTCCTTCATGAACTTTGCATACCCAGGCATTTACTCCAAAGCTTCTATCAAAGGGACATTGATGGAAAGTTGTTTCAACAAAGTTATGAACCTGCGGTACTTTCCTTCTTTAGCCTTATGCACTAACCTATGTGGGAAAGGAGGTGGAGGTCTAGGCATGGGGATGACTTTTTGGGTTTTCTCCGCTTCTTTCGCTGTAGCATTCTTGGACTCTCCAGTCACCTCAATGTCATCATCACCTTTTTCTACCACTTCAATAGTCTGTTTTCCTCCGCGAGTCATGATTGCCATACAATGCCCATCATTCTTCGGATTCTGGATGGTGTTGCTGGCAATGTGCTCGGGTGGCGTGTATTCACGGTAGCAGACAACTGACTAAACTGCTGCTCAAGCTGCTTTATCTACACTGCATGGGCGTCAACTTTCTGGCCAATTTCGTACAACTCATTTCGCATATCCTTCACATTCTCATTAGTCGCGTCAAACCTCCTCATCATTTTCTGCATCATATCCTCAATACGTGACATATTACCTCCAGCTTCCCTAGGAGCAGAATCTCGATTTTGAGGAGGAACATAAGGTCCAGCCCGATCATTTCTGTTGCCATAGTTGTTCCGATTGTAATTGTTGTCGCGATTATCACTACAAGAAAAAGGGTTTGTAGGGACCAATAATTAAGGACAAGTCAAAAATCTGGTCCCCATAGGTACATCTATAAAGACAAGATTTTCTACTGGTCCCTAATTCTTGTTAAATTAGGGAACAGAACAAAACTGGTCTAAAAAATAATAAGTATCTGGTCCCAAAAAGGGCAATCAGAGTTGGGCTCAAATTGAAATAACAAGTTAAAAATATTTTAATATACAATAATCCCTCTCTTTCTCTCTCTTTTCCCAAATAAACATTTCCTCGTCAAAAATAGGCTCTTCAAAACCCTAAATTTTTTTCATTACACACTCTTCTAACCCAGGTGAACCATCTAGTTTCAGAAAGGATATTTGCGAAAACTATAAATCGAACACGATTTTTTCACTCACGGATCTTTTGGGCATGAAAAACTACAAAACAGAGGTAATTTCTTATTTATCAACAATTTTCTTCCTCTTCTTGTCCCATTTAAATTTGTCTTCTATGTGATTTTTTAATGGAGTGTATATTGTATATTGTGATTTATATGTGAAAGAGTGGTGAGGGTTTGTCAATTTTAAATTACAAAACTCATTTAGATTTGGTTTTTTATTTTGGGAGGTAGAGGAAGCATTCTTCATTTCTTTTAACTGGTAATTTAGGGTTTTTTTGTATTCTTTTAGCAATTACACACATTTCAGTTCTGGGTGATAGAATTTTCAACTTTGTGTGGAAGATATTTTGCCCAATTGCAATTTTGAGGATCTGATGTTTTTTCTAAACTTTGGGTAAGTGTGTTGATTTTAGTACTCTTTTGATAGTTTTGTAATCAGATAAATATGTTCATCCTTTCCTTTATCTTTTAGAACTAGAGGAGAGGAAGAAAGTGTTGGTAGTAACAGTGTGGAGTTTTAAAATTTTGCTCTTGCTTTAATTAATCATTCTTATAATGTGGATGACATAAATAATGCTTTGGTTAATGTTGCTAACTATTAAAATATTAGAATTTTTTTTTTATCATTGTTTTATGTCCAGGTCTACTTATTTCTTTACCAAATGCCTATCTATAAGAAAGGGATTTGTAGCCACAAAATTGATTTGTCACCACACGTAGTTCAGTTCTATCGATCAATTTGTAGTCATGGAAGTTGAAGAGTCTCTATGAATTCAGGTTCCTATCCTCGCTTGAAGTGAACTGGAATTTTTTTTTCTGAAATTGAGATTCGTTTATTAGTCAAGGAACTAAAATTCATCCTGAAATTTTAATATTATGGATTGTGTATATAGTATATACTGTGTAGTTGTACACTGTTCTAGTATTGATTTTTGTTTTCTAGGATGTGAACTGAAATTCATCTTTGCTCTTTCTATTGTGATGAAATTAAGTTGGAAAGTTGAATACCACCTTTTATTACATAGAATCGAATTTGAAGTTAAGTTAAATTCCCATTGTTGACAATACTTGGAACTTCATCTTGAGTTGGGAAAACTAAACTAGGAGTTGAGTGAAATAGCTTCTCTAATTGTGGTTGGAGTTCTAATTCATTGTTTATTATATATCATGGAATGATGAATTAGAATAAAAAATTCTGACACAGAGGGTCAAAAGTTTACTGTTGATTTTTGAAGAGAAATGATTATTGAATGTTGGATTACTTGTTTAGATTTTTCTCTCAAAGAATGATTTACTGATTCGATAATTGAGGTAAATTTAGAGTTAAGAACTGATAAATAGGTTTTTTAAAGAATTAATTAATATCTTTTATTTGATAATTAATTGATAGCTTCTTAAACTTAGAGCTGATAATTCATTAACAACATTTGTTTGAGAATTGATTAATGCTTCTGAAATTTACTTTAAAATGTGTTTTGTAAGACTATGATTAAAAGTGTGGTTTTATGAACTAATAAAAATTAGTTTAGTGAATTTTGTTCTTCAGTTTAACCTAAAAAAACCTATCAGTTGAGTGACCATTTGAGAAATCTTCTCAATCTAGCATATTCTACGCCATCTTTTGACCAGTGTGAGAAACATATCTTCTTCAATTATTGTACAAACCCATTTTACTGTTGTAAAATATATGTTCAGGTTGCGTAAAGATGTAGTTTTTTCCTTGTACTTCCATACATATTCACAGAATCCAATAATAAAACAACATATAGAGCCTACAGCCTGAATAAAATAAGATGAATTTGTTATCTAGCAGTTACAAGATAGAGTAATGGAAACTTTCAATAGCATATAGCAGTGATCGTCGTCCTTCCTTGTCACATTAGTTTAGGACACCGACATTATATTTGTTGTTGAAAATATGTTATCTTCATAGTCTACCTTCATTATTTTTTATTAATATTGTTCTACTCACTTCTACAACACAGTCACTATGACTATAACTTATTTTTGGTTTTGTAGGATTTAATGATCCTAATGTTAGATCTACAACAATCAAAATACTTGCACGCGATATTGGCACTGTACAGGTGACCAATAACCTTTTTTTTTGGTATATTTGTATGTATTCGTTTCTATTACCATGTTCTCTGTTCAACTTTCCCACTGTTCTATTAATGGTTATTGTTATATATCACATTCATTATTACGCTATTTCATCTATCCATTCTTTTGAAGTTTCTAATATGAAAAATTTTGGAAAAAATTAAGTGTATGTCTTTGTTGTTTGTTCGACTAGTATAGTACACATACAAGACTCCATTTATGTCATATCTCTGTATTCTTTATGACTAGCTAAGAGCAACAAATTAAATATAGTTCGTAGCAAGATAGTTATTTGATTACATGTTAGTAATTACGACTCTAGAGAAGTTCACCCACTATTTGTTTACATAACTCTATTTACACTTAGAGAAATTAATTTTTTTTATAGATAATATGAGGGGTAACAACAACACACATATATTCTCGTATTGTGATGATTATGAATTTCAACTTTAAATAAACCAAGTCGGTTGAATAACTTCAGAATATTCCAACATTCTTGAATATTTTAAATTTCCAAGTTGACATGAGTATATCCTATGTTGGATGTTACAGGTGGAACAAGTATTATTTCATTTCAACTTTTCTTCTTTAATATTGGTACTTATTTCAATATTGAATGAGTTCTATAACATAAGAATACTAATACTTTATTTGAATGAGGGGAGGAAGAAGGTGCTGGTAGAAAAGTTTAATACTTTTTCTCTAGCTCTATGTAATCTTCCTTTTTCTCTGTTCTGCTCAATTTCTTTCTCTGTTGTGCTCTATTTTTTCTTTGATTTTTCTATTTTTTCAGTATTAGTTATGTAATTATTTCCCTTGATTTTGCAATTTATGTATTAATAAAAACATGAACTGAAACATTATCAAGCTAGACGGTATAGTCTGTGGACTCGCTATGAGATCTGAAAGGTGCATTTCTCTTGATAATATAATGATTACTATATCTGGTGAAGAAAATTTACTTGAATATTTCATTTGATTTTATTTTCTAATTGTACATACGAATGTGGTGTTAATATGTACAGGTGCAAGATGATAGTCTATGTTTATTCAGAGAGAAAGTTGTTCAACATAGAGAGCACGGAAAAATAATCTATATTCTTCACCAGTTACAAAGCGAATAATCCAAGTTGAGTGAAGCTCATTCATGTTTCAAGATGAATAGTCAAACCGACCTCTTACACCAGAGAATGATATGTTCCTGCAAACAAAAGTTAATACAAAATATGTTCAGTTTTTCCCTTTCTGCCACATAACTGTATATTTCCTACACAGTTGCCAGTTGATCTAATTTTTGCATTCCAGTTGATATATTAGTTGACTCACTTTAAAATGTAATATTAGTTTAACTGGTACAACCAAGATATTATATATATAGTTGTAGTACGTAGAGTTTAAATTATATGAATATATTGGAGGTAAGGTATATGTCTCCCTTGTTGTATTTTGATATGTTAATGAAATTTGCGTCAGGTTCTCTAATGTTGGAACCTAGATATATTTTATGAAAGCTTATGTTATTGATATTTTCTCTATATAAAGTTGATTATCAACATTATGAACTATATAAATAATGTTCAGGTGGCAAATTATATAATATTTAGGGACCAGCAAAAGCTAGTCATTAAATGTTTTTACGCACCAAAAATTTAGGTGTTTTATCTCATTTAGGGAGCAGAAATATGGTCCTTAAATGTATTTTAGGGAACAGATGTTTTCAGGTCCCTATAAGTCTGTATGGACCAGTCACAAATTCTGGTCGCAATAGACATGTAGCGATGAAAGCTATAGGGACGGGTGGCGACCAGCTTTTTGTGGTCGCTACGGCCTTTTAGGGACCATTTTTCTGGTCGTTAGTGACCATTTTTCTTGTAGTGTATAGTTCTCATCCTGTACATATTGACCCTCTCGGTTGTAATTGCCATAGTTCCGACCTTGGTTTCCTTGACCTTTGCGCCAATTGTCTGTGTTGGATCCTTGGGCGTTTGGTCAGAAACCCTCCGTCTGATCATTCACCGCATAAGCATCCTCTTCATATTAACACTCTTCAGCTGGTGGTGAAGTTCTAGTCAAGTAGTTCACATCATTTACCTTTTCCGCACCTCTGCTCACATGTTTCAATACCAATCCCAACTCGATCCTCATCTGAGCCATCTCCTCACGAATCTCATCCGCAAACTGGTTGTTTATAGAATGAACGGCAAATGTGTTTCTCCTAGTATCCGACCTTCTAGTGCTCCATGATTTATTGTTGCGAGAGATCTTTTCCAGTTTTTCTGCAATCTGTGCGTATGTGCACTCACCATATGAACCTCTAGCAATAGTACCAAGCACTGCTTTATTGTTGTCATCCTGACCTCGATAGAAATATTCCTTCAGCGACTCATCATTAATACAGTGATTCGGAACACCTCTTACAAACGCAGTGAATCTGTCCCAAGAGCTTCTTGGACACTGGATAATATCTTGCTAATAACACATCCTTCAGTTGGTCCTATGTATAGATTGAGTTATAAGGAAGCTCAGTGAACCATACAACAACATCGTCTGTCAGTGATAGAGGGAACTTGCAAACCACCCTTAGCTTGGCTATGTGAGGATGTGGGTCCTCCAATGGCAGCCCCGAGAACAAGCCCCTCGCTGTAAGCATCTGCATCAAGCTACCGGTCACTACAAATGTGTGCCCTAGAGGAAAAGGGGGTATAGGTCCATCAGAGTCAGCAATATTGACGTACTATAGTTGTCATGCAGTCATGGGCCTGGTGGACCCTGCACCCTCAATGCATCTCCCAATTGATTTTCAGCTGGAACCTGGTTGTCCCCACCAACTACCCTCGGAGGTCTTCATCACCTAGATTGCCTCAGATAGGATTAACTTGAACTCCTTGATTGTTCATTCTTCACAAAGTTCGGTTCAACTCTGGATCGTAAGGAGTAAGTGGTTCACCCTAGATCCGTGTACTTGGCATACACTAGAGTCAGAACTTGAGAGAGACAAAAACAAAAAGAAAACGTAAAATTAGGAAATATTTTACTAAAGTTCAATAATATAGTTAAAATAAATATAAAAGCCAAATTCCCCGGCAGCGGCGCCAAAATTTGATACCATCAAATTACACCTCCCTAAAGAAGCATAAGCGATCGTTATCAAGTAAAGAACCCAACTTGTAGGTTGGGGTCGATCCCACGAGGAAAATGGTTTAGACTTTACTTTAACCAACAA
>NW_006239094.1:319663-331484 GCF_000226075.1 Solanum tuberosum | reverse complement strand
GTAATCCTAATAATAGTAATCCTTTTCTAGTGTATTACATGCAAAGTGATAAGTTAGGTATCTCTAAATCCTTGGTCTGGCATCTAGAGAATTTCAACTGGCACCTTGGTCCGACTACGTGTGTATAATTTACTAACCCTTACCTTTACCACATATTAGATATCACATCGATGCTTGGCTTAGCTATTACTTCGCACCATTTGACACTAGAGTATTAGATAGTATCACACTAAATCTATGTTGATAATTCTTTTCTTGTTGATTACCTCATTGGTCCGGCAAGTAGTAACAAGGCGAGTTCTAACATTGCACACAGTTAAAAAGGACTTTTAAACGAAAGAATTATCAATGAATGCAAAACACTATTCAAGAATTGCTTATTTACTATTAATACTTTGTTAATCTCTTATGGTTCCCACAACCCTAGTTGTGGAGTTTAGTTTCCCATAATCATATGAACACAATTCATTGTTTTAGATGAAAGAATTATGAACTTACGTAATTGAGAATAACAAACCCGGAATTTCAACTTGAATTTTAAAACCAAAACCTTCAAAACCAACTTAGGAAATCAAGAATTGCTAGGTTTGCAAAAAATAAAATCCAAAGTCACAAAGTAGAACTAAAGTAATAAAGTCTAACCCCAAAAATGAGGTTTTCATGCCCTATATATAGAAAAAATAAGTCCTAACTAAAAAGGAAACAAAATAAGGAAATTATGTTCGGGTACGTGTCTTCATTCCATGAGACTGACTCACAGTCCGTCAATGGATCTACGGTTTGTAAGTCCCTTCCGTCACCCAGGACTTGGGCAATATTTTCAGCTTCCAAAACTCAACTTCTCTGAAGCAAACGATGGACCACCAGTACGTACCGTAGATCAATCTATGGTCCGTTGATCCCACTCCGTAGCTCCACACTTAGAATCTTCAAAAATCAGGTACTGGAACCCTCGCAGTATCATTCTACGAATCACCAGTGCAGTCCATAGGTCAATCTACGGACCGTCAATGGCCACCGTGGTTTCACACTTGGTTAGATTTCCCTAATTTACCTTCCATGCCTTGCCTGCTGATCTACGATCACCATCTACGGAGCGTCAATGGACCTACGGTCCATAGATCACCTCCGTAGATACCCTTTTCTGCACATCTTTCATCTGTCTCTTTATTTCTGCGTCCAAACATATTTCCTACAAAAACACAATAAAAAGACATAAAAACTAATACAAAAAGTCCCTAGACACACACAACTCTTAAGTGAAATGTATTAAAATTACCGTAAACTCACGGTATATCAAGGATTAATTTAACAACCGTATGATGTGGCTGTTTTGTTGCTTGACAACATGACTAAAGTAAACCGAGCATGGCATACTAGAGAGGATCATGTGACTAGCTGGCATGAGCAAATAACAAGTTTAGAAGGACCATGAACGAGATGAAAACATGACCAAAATGATGACCCAGCTTGATTTGTTCTCCAAACATGTCATAGGAGGTGGACTTAAGCCGGTAAATACGGTTGGAACCAACGGTGGGCATTACCCGAATGATGTCAATTTTGAGGCATTATGCAATGAAGAAGTTCAGTATTTGGGAAACTAAATAGGGGGTTCTCACACCAATTATCAATGATAAGTGGGAACCAAGGTTGAAACAAGGATAGAGATAGTAGTTGGAAATATTGGTGAGCTAAAAATTAAGGAAATAGAGAGGTTGACAAAGATAGATATGTTCCTCCCTATGATCGTCAACGGCCAAAAGACCCAGTTGGGCAAGAAAGAAGTCGAACTGAGGAAATGCTCATCAGGATCTTTAATAAGGTTGAAGGATCTGACAAAGTGTTGAAGGACTTGAAAATGACTTCTCCACTTATCTCAAATGGTGACCTCTCATTCGGTATCTATCAAGAAGCTGGAGACCCAATTGTGTCAGATGTCCGCATATCTCAATCTAAGGCAAAATGGAAAGTTTCCTAGTGACAGCGTCCCAAATCCCAAAAATTAATGTTGCATGAGGATTTGAGAACTATGTCGTGCCACGACGTTAAATAAGACGCTTCTCGGGAGGCAACCCAAGTCTTCACTTTTATTTTTATTGCTTTCAATAACATGTGTTGTGAATGCAGGTTGAAAAGAAGTTGAAAGGTTGAAAAAGGAAACATTAGGCGATACCAAAACCTAAACGGTGATCCGCAAAATGTGTTGAGCGAACTCATTCTTGTCGGCCTTCTAAGCTTGAACATGGGGAAAAGTGCACTATCAATTTAGGCGATCTGAGCTCCAAACGACAATCTACCGAAGTAAACTATGCAGACTTTATTAGGTCTACCAAATCAACCTTCAGGTTTGGTAATTTGTCCAAGCATGTTCGGCGAGATTGAGCTCTATTTGGTGATTCTCCAAACACTTTTGGTGACGTTAGTCGTGACCGTAGAACGGGCCAGATATAAAAAGGCCAAGGGTCTATTCAAATTCAACAATCAAACCCTTTGATACATTTAAGCCTTTTCTTCTCCTTTCTCTTACATTGCATTTGAGTGATTATGAGTCATTAGTGCTTGATTTCAAAGTTTGAGGAGTGCTTTTCCTTGCTTTGATTGTCAACCCAACCCCCTTTTTCTGTTATTCTTGAGTTGGGCTTCCTATTAAGGTTGGTTCTCGATTTTTGTTGAGAATTTTGAGCTTTAAATTGAAATATGGTTATGGGCTTGAATCCATTCGTTGATTTTGATTGTTAGATTTCATTAGGTAGCCTTGTATTGTGCGTATTGAACTGTGCCCATAATTTTATTGCCTATGTTGTGTCTATGATTTGCTAATCCTAAATGTGTTGGTTAAATTGTGAAATTGAACTGGTATATTTAATGGGTCTAAGCTTAATTTGATGTGGGTAAAGTCTGAGTAACTCGGTGTTGACCCGGTTGTATGATTTTTCCTAATGATAGACAGAATGACGACTTTCTTAAGGGTTAATCATCAATTTGAGCAATACTTTGAAATATCGAGGGGGGGTGGGGAATCTGAGTACCCATGAATAGATAAGCATATAAGTGGGTTTTAATGATGTTGGGGAACTTGTATTTGTTGAGTATGTTGGGTTTAGCTGTAAAAATTAGACAATGGGCTGAATATCTCCTGTTCGGCGGGCTGTTTTAACTAGCCAATGAGGTTAGGTAAATCTCCAAGTAAGCCCTAGCTCGCCTTCTTTAGCAAATATGTGACTTGGGACACTGTTCCATTCAGCGAGCTTGTCTTAGATCGCCGAACCTGTTTGGTGAATTGCCGAGTGGGAGTGGACATTACCCTGATGCCTGTTTCTTTTCAAATTGCACTGTCATTTTTGGCGGTCTTGTATTAGCCTGCCGAAACTAACTCGGTGAATCGCCGAGTTGAAATTGACTCCACACTTTGTGCCTGTTCCCTTTGATAATTGCCACTTTCTGATTCGGCAAGCTCACTTGAGTTGGCCTATCCTATTAGGAAATACACCTTCCTATTCGGCGAGCCTCAGGATAATTCTTTAGTTGTTTCCTAAATGAGTTTGATTTCAACTAACCTTCACAAATTTTATGTTTGAATATGGGTGGTTTGAAGGTAATGGGTAGAACAAAAGGCAAACAAGTGGTGACATCAGACACCGAGTTGAAGAAAGACTTTCCTCATCCTCCTCTTCTGAAGACATACATGGGTATTTCTATTAATGAGCTTTCAGAGGCTCCTCATGCTCAACAAGCCAATCCACATACCCATAGTAAAGGGGGTAAGAAAATTTGCAAACACATTGCCATGAAGTAGGTGAATATTCGTTCCAAGTTAGCATCGCCTCCACAAGATCCAACCCCCGCCTCTCGTGTTCTCCCGATCATAGCTCTAAGGGGCTTAAATAGGCTCAAAGTAGAAAAAGGACAAACTATTCTAGAGAAGTGTAGGCTCTCGACTGATGGAGTCATGAGTGACTACCCTGCTATGTGGGAAGCTATCAAATTTTACAAGTTTGAGAATTGTACAAAGCTCAGGGAGTGTCGAAGTGTGTTAGGGAGTTCTACGACGCCTATGCTAAGCCCTACCAAAGAAGAGAAAGGATATTGTTTGAAAACCCTTGGATGAAGTGGAAGTGCAGGGAAAGATGGTTCAGTGTCATGCATGTGAGATTAACACAGTACTATGCAACCCTTCTGCGCAAGTTGATACCTACCAGATCCAGATGCATCAGGATCTTGATGCCTTAAAAGGGTGATTAACCCCATTGATATCTAATGATTCTTCTCCCTTTTGGATGGCTGAAGGAACAAGGATAGAGAAGAATAACCTTAACATTGTGGCCCAGTATTGATTTGGGTTTATAAACATCAACATCATGTCATCCTAGAATGAATCAATCCTTCGAAATCCTAAGGTAGTGCTAGTGGGCAATATCATGGAGAAGGAGGAAACCAATGTCAATACCATCATTGTAGATGAGATGTTGCTACGGACTAGGAAAGAGCAAACCTCTCTTCCTTTCCAGTTCTCATTACTCAGTTGTTTGAGAGAGCAGAAGTTCCCTTTTGGGGGAAGTTTGTGAGTATCACACCGGCCTTTTCCAGTGACATTTAGAGCATGCAAGTATATATACACCCCCGGTGTGCCTTCTTCTACTACTAATCGTTCTACTATTGCGTTTGTTGTTGCTTCTGTTGCTAGACATACCTCCACTCCTATCAATCGTTCCCCATTGACCCAGGTGTTGATTTATTAGATGGATAGTCTTGCCTGATTGGTGAATTTAGAGCCCCAAGGGTTGAGACGGACATGCCCAGGATTAGTGATAAAGCTATTGAGAGAGCCTTGGCTTCTTTAAGAGACGTGGTGACTAAGTGTAAGGGGTTGGTTGAGAGCCATGGTGTGAGGTTACATAGCCTTTCTGCGCATTCGAGGCCCAGAAGAAGACGGAAGGCAGTTTGTAGCACTTGACACCATGAGGGGCGAGCTCTCTACTTTGCGAGAAGAGCTGACTCAGTTGTAGTCCACAGACACCTCGATGCTATGGGGCGAGGTTGACCTACCAAATTCACCTACCTCTATGCCACCATCGATGCCTAGTAGCGAGCCTACTCCAGTGTGCAACCTTAGATAGCTTCGAGTGTAGATGGTACTTATGAGGATATTGCGAGGGTCAATGATTATTTGGTTGAGAAGACGGATGAAGAGGAGCTGAGTAGTGACCGATGAGGTCATTGTTCAGGCGACTCTGGAGAGATCCTTTTAGGAGACTTTAATGGTTGGTACTGGTGGAGTCTCTTCTCCGAGTGTTCTTACGGGTACTAATGCCCCAGATTAGCCTCACTACTGTCTTCGGTGATCCTATTGACGGGAATTGATGCCCTGGTTGATGCTTTCCTTATGGAGACTCCAGATGGGAGTACTCCACAGGCATAGCCTGTCAGAGGGACCCTCTTACTTAGCCTCCCATACATTTTATCATTGCATTGAGGACACTACTTATTTCTTTTTGGTGGGTGAGGGCCTTTGAGTCAATATTGTCTTTTTTTGCTTTGTATTTTTTTACGTTTAGTTTTGGATGATTGTATTGGGTTACTTTTGTTTATATTGTAGTGTTTCATTTGGTTTAGTGTATCTCTTGTGCTTCTTTTCCATTTTCTCTCAATTATGCAACCCCCTATGTGTTTTGAAAATCGTGATATACTTGAAGTTTTCATTAATAATGATTCCAGGATCGATTGTGATCAATATCGATGTCTTGAATAGTACTTATGATGAGCGTGATGTATGGTGTTGCAAGAATGAAATCAATGTGGTTTTTCTTTTGAGAGATCTCTTTGAGTGTTTTGTTGACTAGCTGCGTTTTGATGTGAGTCTTGTGATGAACATCGCACGTACACTTTTGATCTTTCCGGGATGTGCTAAATGAGTGTATTTCTAAGTGCCATGTGTGGTGAGACCTTACTTGAAAGCATGTGTGTGGAGTCCTAGAATTTGCCTTATTAGTCAAATTGTTTAAATATTGGTAAATGTGAGGCGTGATCTTGGGCAATAATTCAAAGAGAGAGCCCAAATATCCGTAATGGTTTATGACTACCTTGTGAGGGCGTGCATCCATTTTGGCACAATTTGAGCCTAACCCATTTGTTGTCAAAACCAAAAGAAAGCCTCTTGAGCCAAAATATCTCTACCTTCTCATCTAAAATTCTTTTTGAAGCATTGTAATGTTTGAATAGCCAACTTAGATAAAAATCCTAAATTGGGGTGTGGAAAGGAAGGAAGAATGAAAGCCAAGTGAAGACCAAATAAAGATGAAATGAGACTCAACTTTGGAGTTTGTTGCAAAAAAGGACTCCTCCTTATAAAAAAATCATTATGATGAAAACATCTTGAAAATGGAAATGAAAAAGAGAAGTGATGAAATAAAGGGGATTTCAAATAATTGAGTGAAAAGTCAAAGTTTGAGTTCTCAAATGAAAAAGAATGAAAAGAACTAGAGAAGAGGCGAAGATAATTGCAGCAATGCTTTAAAAAGGTGAAGTCACCAAGTCAAATTGACTATACCTTAACCCGCAGCCCCATTCCAAGCCTAAAAGACCCTTGCGATCTTGCATGAACTAGTTTGTGTGATGATTGAAAAATATGGGCAAACCTATGTGACAAAGCTTGCATGTATTTCTCTTTTGAGAGAGTGAGAGTTGCATTAATTCCTTCTATCTTTGTTGATTTTCTTTGTGAGAACATGAAATCGTTCTTGATGTGAGGGCACTTGAATGCATTTATCGAAACATGGTCTTGCATTAGAAAATAAGCTAAAGTGAGTTTGAGCTTGTGTTGAGACCAGCTAGTCATCATTTGAAGCTGTTTTTTAATCATGATTGAGTGTAGCATGTTGTTGAGAGTAGTCTTGTTATGATACTTTCATGTTAGCTCTCATTGAATATTGTTGTAGACACCCTTATTGAACTAATTGTGTTCTTTATTTACTTGAGGACAAGCAAAAGTTTAAGTTGGAGGTGTTGATGAGTGATGGATTTGCAATCATTTGAGATCTATTTAGCTCAATAATTAGTGTCCTCAATGCCTAATTATTTCCTATTATGATGATTTTTTTATGATCTGCAGTTATGAAGGATAATGGACAAGGCAATGATTGTTGTTTGAAAGAATGACCAAAAATGTAAAAAGAAGTGCAAACTATACATTGATGATCGCAAAACGAGAAAGACGGATCGCTTAGTGAGCATGAACTCACCCAAAATGACAGTGCATAAAACTTGTGTCTATCAAGACAGGTTGGCGATCTGCAAAGGAGAAGGCGATGTGCCGATGGAAAAGAGATCTTACTGATCATCGCCGAAAATGACGGTGCAAGGAGAAAAATTGAAGGCTTGAAAGGTGAACTAAGGTGGTACTCGGTGATGCACCGAACATGAAAGGCAGACTCAAACGAATTCGCCGACTGATATTCTATGCAAGGATGCTATGAGAACGAAATAGATTAGCATCATTGAAGATGACCTAGCCTATTCATGAATGTTTATCACTATAGAGCAACACATTTACCCCAATGTGACATTGATTTTCAATTCCCGCACCCCTAGATTGCTTGTTGATTCTTGAGATATCCGTAATTTTAGTTTAATTTTGATAATTGTTAACCAAAACTTTTGATTAAATTGGTTGAATCATCCACCCATTTGTTGTAACTATTACAAATGAATGATATTACAAACTAATTTTGTTGATAAGAATTCTCTACGATATATCATTTCCTATGGGATTTGATCCCGAGTCATCGTTGGGTTTTTTATTGACTACGGCTACTGTCCGTTATAATTTGTTTTAAAGAGGGCATTTGAACGTTATCAAATACCGTACAAAATGAAAAGTGATCAACTAATATGAGGCGAGGGGTGTACTACATAGTAGTAATTAGTACAATTACTTGGGTTCCACTTAATGGTCATTCTACCTGCAATCGTAAGTTCTTCAAATACCCATTCTTGTGAATGTCAATCTTTATTTGCCTTTTTTAGCATCTAACTATTGTCTTTGTTTATATTTTATTTTCATTCCGTTTATTTTTAATTATCCGTTTTAAATTTTGCATGTGTCTTAAATTATGATTAATATAAATATTTTACTATAATATTTATATTAATTAATATACAATCTTAATTCTTTTTTAAAATATTTGAAATAACTAATTAATGTTGAGGGTAAAATATTTCAAGCAATAAATAAATCTTGATATGTTAAGAGTGAGAATTAAAGTAAAAATATATTAGTATAATGGGTAAATAAAAATAAACGAAAAGAGTATTTGACAATTTCCTACTATTTTTCAATGGTAAGATTTATTTAAAAATTCAACGAACATTTTGCTGTAGCAATTGCGTTGTTGATATAAAAAAGACAAAAATTACTTGTGTGGTTGCAAATTTTCTTTCACTGCAATTAGGTTATCTGTTCTGCTATAAATTACGTTTAACATTTAGCCCACTTTAAAATAGTATCATGTTTAAATATGAATATTATTACAAATATTGTAAAACTATAATTGATTGTTATAAAAATTATTGTTATTGGGCATAATTAATAAAGATCAGTGTAGCCATGGAAAAGTAACATAATACTTTTGTTTTATATAATACTTATAACAATTTTATATATAGCTAACGATTTAATGAATAATAATTACCACATCATTCACTTAATGATTAATATAATATTTATCCCATTATATGCATCCGGGTATTACATAGATATTTGATAAAATATATATAGCTCTTTCAATATATCATAATTAATAAAAAAATATTTCTAATAATGTCTATCTCATATAATAATTTGTCGGCATAACTAGATTTACTATCTCCATTAAAATATTAATAGTTTATAAAACTCTTATAAAAAATAATATATATATATATATATTAACCAATAAATTATTCATTATTTAAAACATTTTATGAGGAAGTTAAAATATATATCTTTACTAAAATTATAATTTAAAATCGATATTATCGAACATGAACAATGTTACAATAAAACACTCAAATTTAAGCTCAAACGGAGGATTGCAAGAATTCTCCTTTTTAATGTAAGAATACTTCCTATAATTACAAGATTGTATATTAGAAATACATTATAATTAACAACACAAACACCTATAAATATACTGGAATACTAACTTGTCGCATGGTCTGCGACCTTCATTAATCCATTTTCTAAATTCACCCATCTCCTTGAATCACTCATCATCCATATTAAAACTTCCAAAAGGGTGAACCCACAATACTCTTGGAAGAGGCTCCTCCACTCATATTGTCACCTGATCCATAACTATTCAGATATGGAGACTGGTGTAATAGGCTGGGACATCTATTTCATGTGAGATGTTTTCTACTTCTGGATAACAAGACTTACCAATCTGTTTACTTGTCACTCGGCATGTAAATGGATGAATCTGAGACTCCGGGACATCAATATAATTTGTCGATAAGAGCTCTGAAGCTAACTCCCTAGTTTCAACTTCGCCAACTGAAAATGTATAACAAATAATACTTGTATAATTTTACAATATGGTTAGTAGTTGCCTATTCTAAGAACATATATCAAGGATACAATATAAATATGGAAAAAAAAGTGATAGATATATTTTTACTTATATATTATACCTAGTATAAGATATCTTATTGGTATAAAGATTCCATAACATTCAAATGAATGTATTGCTTATGTACCTGGAATAAGCTACTATTAATATTATTACTTATACTTGGTATAAAATTTAACATACCAATTTTTACTTCATTGTTGGAATCTTCATTGATGGTTTGAATATTGTCTAAGTGAAGAGTAACATGTTGGTCACAATTGATATTATTTTAATAATATTCGTCGTCACAATCAACATTCATGCCTCTGCCTCTAAATTCTTCATACTGATATTAATTAGAGACACATAAGTAAGAAATACAATACACATAGGCATAAACATAGTTTGATCTAAAAAAATTGGATTACAATTGAATACCTCAGAATCATTATTTCTATCAACTTTCTTGCCTAGAATTTCAATTGTGTTGAATTTTTTTGAATTAGACTCCATCATGAGCTTCTTTAAACTATGAACTTCTTGTTTTAGCTAATCAACAAATAACATAATCAAAACACTTCCAACGAATATAGCATATTAACAACTAAAAAATAGATAATTCACATACTACTTGAAAGTCTTCCCTTAACTCCTCAATCAAATTCATATTATTCATAGGAGGTACAGATTCGGACTTGTTTTTCGTTTTGCTTGAGACAAGAGGTTGTGTAGTAAAGTCGTCACCAACTAATTAACTTGCAAATTCGACTCCATTGGATTCATCGTTCACCACAATGTCCTCAAGTAAATCATTCAAATTCATCGTAGACTTCTCAAACGGAGTTACAGAAATATTCCTCAGCTTCGAATACATAGTAATTTAACAACAAAACAAATTAAGCATATAATTATTCATAGTTGCAGTTCATAAAGTATTAAAAAAAAATCACCTTTGTGGCATATAACATCTTTGAAACATTGGTTAAATTTGGGCTAGATAACACTTTCCAACTTAGAATTCGTGGGATTCTTTTTTCAATCATAACAGCAAACTGTTCATTTGATTGCGCACAACAGTCATAAAACCAATCTTGAAATGCCAAAGGAAATCCATACAATTTACTAAATTTCTTTCCAATCTTCCCTCTTAAAACTTTTTTCAAGGATGCAAAGGTCTCATGAAATACTAAATTTCTCCACAGATAAGTTTCATACTCACCAGACTCGACCACTTCATAATATCAATTGGGTACTTTATTTTCAAGGAGGTCACACAACAAAACGTGTTAATAAAATGAAGAATCATAATTTTAACAGCGTCTTGATCAGTTGTCCAACCTTTACCTTCAAAAAAACCAGCTACTGTTTGAACAATAATATTTTTACTGCCAACAAAACAAAGATCGACCAAGTATTTTTTCCCCGTGAATTATAATATTTATGTGCCACTCCATTACATTTTAGTCCTATCATATGGCAAATTCACCTAACCCAAAATGTATCAATGAACCATTCACTAGTAGCCAAATGTTATAAGTTTTTTATTGAATGACCTCCATCATCAATAAGGAATGTATCAATTGTGTTTGAAGCATCACTGGAGGCAATTTGAGAAAAAATTCAAAACATGTGTCACTAATTTTTTTTATTTTTTTTTTTTTTTGGGGGGGGGGGGGTGCGGAATTCATCTGTTTTTATTATTGTTTTAATATTAATTTTCACTAAAGATTTTATTCTAATATTCTTTGGCTAAGTGTTTTAATCTTGATATCTCTTTAATATTATTTATGATGTATTCTAGATATAACATATCTTGGGTTCTTAGGTACATATATAAATTATTCTCCATTAGTTGTTCTAATAGTTTTATATCTTTCATAGTTTCTGTCCAATATTGTAAATATTCGTAGTTCATTTCAATCTGAATCTTCTATCTCTGAATCATATATTTCGGGGTCTAAATATAGATCATGTAGGTCTATCTCATACCATTGTTGGTTTAGTATATCTTCTGATTCGTCGTCATTAAATATTTTTTCCCATATGAGTGATACCATTTTTCGGGGGTGCGGAATAGGTAATTGATGAATTCATATTGTTGGTAGTGTGGTAGGTGGTAGTGTGGTAGGTGAGGAATTTACTTTAAATATTTTATTATAATATTCTTTTTACATGGTAAAATGTAATAATACTTATTGTAATATTCTTCTGATAGTTGTCTTAATCTGAAT
>NW_006239094.1:319029-319142 GCF_000226075.1 Solanum tuberosum | reverse complement strand
TAGAAATCATGATTCAAATAATTCTAATACATAATAACTAACATAAATCTATTCAATCATATATATGATATTCAGGAATAGATGAAATTAGTTTCGCATATTTTTTGAACAAT
>NW_006239094.1:318204-318423 GCF_000226075.1 Solanum tuberosum | reverse complement strand
TATATAGGATATTTTACAATCATGCACCACAATGCACGTACTATCCTACTTAATAATGTGCCTAATTTTATAATATATCCACTTTCTGGCACACCATACCTATTTATCTACTTTATGACCCACCATACCTACTTACCTACTTTATGACTACTTTATATCTTTTAACTATTCCTACTTTACACATGTCTACTACTATTTCTAATAAGTTAAATAACTTTA
>NW_006239094.1:317299-317849 GCF_000226075.1 Solanum tuberosum | reverse complement strand
TAGAATTTTATATAAAATAAATTTCCTTTTGTAACTCTTTTGTATGTGACGAATGCTTTGTGTAGTTTCGGTATTCCACTAACTTCTTCTCCGTCGTATGTGTATACGGTATTTAACAGTCCATAGTTGTAACATATTCTTACTAAATTAGCGTTAGTTTTTGGCCGTGCAATTAACTTGTTATATCCTTGTAACTTTCGTGTCAAATAATCCTGGTTTGGTTCTTTTGTAGTTGATCTGGGGTTGAGGTTTAAATAAGTTTGGATTTTGTGTATATTTTCGATATAGGTTCGTGTGATGTAGTTATATGTCTTTTTTCTCATTTTGGTTTTGCAAACTATCTGCGTATGTATATGTTTGTGGTTCTATGGACATATGTCTAGGTGTCCTTTGGGTAAATGGTTTTTTGAATAGCTGGTTTAAGTTCGCATTTTTATTTTGTTTATCACTAACTTGTTTGCTTGTACCTGCAGCTGTATTTAAACAAACATTATGGGTTTTAAGGTGTTTCCCAACGTCACCTTTTATCTCTGGATTTTTAGAGTCTTCC
>NW_006239094.1:314317-314543 GCF_000226075.1 Solanum tuberosum | reverse complement strand
TGTATCTATTCCTTCTCTAAAACATGCTTTTATTAGTATTTCTGTTCCTCCTAAATGTACATATTTAATTGGATTTTTAGCCTTAATATCTTGTATTTCTTTATTTATTACTCGTTTATTTATTATTGGTATTTTGGCCTTTCGTTTAGTGTATTTGCAATCTATGATATGTTCTCTTTGACTTACTACATAATATTCTTCTTTTTGTCGTTTAAACCAGTTTCTT
>NW_006239094.1:298810-314114 GCF_000226075.1 Solanum tuberosum | reverse complement strand
TCATTTGTTATATTATAGAATTCATTATCTGATTCCATTTCTATATCGTTATTCATTTCATTTTTTGATATTTCATGTATGCTATCTTCACTTTCTAATTCATAATCTATGTACTCTATCTGCGTATATTTTTCATCGTTTATTATTATTTCTGATATTTATTTTTTCTTTGGATTTTTAGGTAATTTACAATTTCTAGCTATATGTCCTAGTTTTCCACAATAATAACAAGTACATTCCGTTAGTTTTCTTTTTGGTCTATATGGTCTTTTGGTTTTGTAGTTTTTACATAGTATCTTCTTCTTGGTTTTTTATATTTATATTTTGATATGTATTTTTTATTATATTTCTTTCTATTTTTATAATACCTATCCGTACAACCAAATTGAGGTGCTGTTTACAAATGTGGTCTAAGCGTTTATAGGAATAGAAATTATCGAAAACATACTAACAAGTCTACAGGGGTGAAAACGAATGTCAGATGGGGGGGGGGGTTTGATTTGCAATTAAAAGTTAAAGTAAGTACGAAAACAGGGGAAACAACAATATTAAGAGGAATTCTCGGGATGTGATAGATTATAAGCTAATTATACTATATGGGTAATTGAAATTTAACAATAATTTCCTGAATCATTGTGGGTAGGGTGGACTATAAGTGCAATAGTTTTCTCTCGAACAACTATGACGATTCAGGCGATTTCTTTTGAACATCGACAAGCTTAACGCTACAAAACAACCCAAAACCTTAATCTACCCATTCTCTCGAGCTAGATAGGTAGAATCGAGTTTAGAATTCATTCTCTCGAGCTGAACCCATATCAACCCAATACCTACAATTATAAATCAAAAGCTTTGGTTCCAAAACTTCTATCTCAAGTAAGCCAAGAACTCTATGCTAGAATTGCATTTGCAACTACAATCCATATATTAAAACACAACTAGTGATTAAACCCACATTAAACTAGCAATTTCATCATTAATAAACAATACCCATAAGATAATTAGACAAATAAAAACATGATCACACCCCAAGAATTAGGGTGTTAGCTATACATCATAAAAAGAGAAAAACGATTACCTAATACATTAGCCATGATCTCTATAAAGGTTCTCAAGTCTTTACAATGGTCCGAATTGAAGAAATTTAAAAACCCACATGCAAATCCTTAAAATATACAATGGAAACTCAAAAACTGAGAGAAAAACTCAAAAACTTGAACTCTAGGAATCAGAACTAGAACTGGACGAGACTGGAGAGAGTTCTCAAATTTCATTTAAAGTTTCAATTTATAGTTGTCCAATTTTTGGCCTAAAAGGCCATTAGGCGGAGTAAGCCGAGCCTTGCCGAACAGGTCGGCGATCCGCCCTTTGGTTCCTTCCATCGCCAATTTGCAATGGCCATCAGTCCTTCAGGTCCTGTAACTTTGGGCGATCAAAGTTGTCATCGTGGAGTCGTTCGGCGTTCCGCCGAATTCCCATTCCTGTCGCCAAGTTAGTTCTTCAGCAGGGCTGGCACGCTGGAACTTTGGGTGAGCTAAAAAGCCACTCGGTGGTTCATCGAGTCGTCTTGGCGATCACCAGGATTGCTTTTCCTCACTTCTTCAGCTTGTTTGTTCCTTTTTGCCCGATAGTGTCCTTGCTTTGCTCCTTAGCCTTATATGCTGCAAATCAACACTTTAACATCAGTTTAGAGCATAAATTAGGCATTTCAGGATACTTTAACTATCAAACCAAAGCCCTAAATGAGTCAAAATCTCGGACTCATCAACACCCCTAACTTAAATTTTTGCTTGTCCTCGAGTAAAAACTCAAGATCAAATAGTTCAATACGGATGTCTACAAATAGTGGTGCTTAAGATTCAACATAAATGCACACTCAAGGTTAAAATTATACATACAATGCTCAATGGTGCACTCAAAGATTAAAATTGTGACTTACCATTATCAAGTGTACTCAAGATCACAATGCTTACTTCAAATGCAGGTTCAAGCTCAACGAATGTATTCAAATGCCCTCACAACAAAGATGATTCCATATTCACACAAGATTTCTCAAAAATTTAAAGTCCCGTAATCACATACAACTCTCACACTCACAAAGATGAACACATGCATACTCCACCCATAGGCTTGCCCTTATTTTCCAATCAACATTCGTTTCAGCTCACTTGAGATCACAACGGTCTTTTTAAGGCTTGTAACGGGGCTGAGTGTAAAGGTATGGTTATTTAGGCTTAGTAGCTTCTACGTTCATGAAGTATTGCCTGAAACTCACTTTTTCTCCTTCTCTTTCTCATTCAAACATGTTCATAAACCACCCTATTGTTTAAATAAATAGGAATCATCAGATACCCCATTTCTTTCACTGTTTTCACACACTTTGTTTGACAACTCTTCTTCTTTTTCAGTATTTTTCTTTTCTTTCTTCTTTTTCTCTTTTTTTTTTATATGGAGGGATTCCATCTTTTTTAAAACAATCCATCAAAGGGGGAATCTTTACACCTCTTGACTTTCCTTCTTTTTTACCACACCCCCAACTTAGGCTTTTGGCCTAAGTTGGCTATTCAAACAAACCAATACTTCATGGAGGTTATGGGTGATGGAACAAAGAGGTAAAAGTTGTTCAAGTTTCTTCCAAGAAAATGATAGGCTCAAAAGGTGCCAAACAAGGTTCACACATCTCACAAGGTTGGCCACAAAGAGGTATATTGTCAAGTTGGTTCACTCTTCAAAATTTCTTGCCTAAGAGCATTTCAATTGCTTGCTTCACTCAATCAATCGGACCAACGGGGAAAACTCTAGGTGCCATCAAGCACAATGTTCAGGGGACAACCTCACCACACAAGGCATTGATACAATTATCAAACAAGACTCCACACTTTCTACCTAGCGTGCAATGTTCATCACAAGAGACTTAATCGATAATCGGCTAGTCAGAATGAGATGCTCAAAGTTCACATATTGCCCGTGTAACTTAGTTTGCCTCATCGTAGCCGCACATTCATTTTATTCAATTAAGAGCACTATTCAAGTCATCAATATTGACCGCAACCGACACTCAAATTTGCACAAGAACAACCACAATCACACAAAAAAAGGTGGATTTTTTTAAAACTTGGTTCAAAACCATTTTCAAATTAAAACAATGGGCCAAAATTTATCAACAACCAAGATATATATAAACCAATTAGCTCAATATTCACAAAAAACACAATCAAAATAAAACCAATATTAACAAAATAGCCCATAAGAGGTAGATATGGAAATACCTCACCCCACCAACAAAATACGCAGTTGTCCTCAAATGCAACTAAAAATAGAAACAGTCTAAAAGAGAACAGAAAAAAGGCAAAGAGAATCATCTTGACAGGATAGGCTTGGAGTGAAGTCTACATATCCACAGCTCCCTCTGTGTGGGCATCAGTGCTCGGTATCTCTGCATCCTTGGCTCCACTAGAGCCCACCATGGAAACATCCCTCAAAGAGTCCTGTACAGTTGTATGCACCATGGCTCCCTCTAGGTCTGCCAAATCATCATAAACAGTCGCATCAGTCACACCTAGTTGCTTCTCATGTGTCAGCCTCAAACTCAGCAACAACATCATCAGCTCTAACCTCATCTCCGGTGTTAGCCGGAGGCACCTCAGAACAAGTTGGATTATCTGCACTCGGCATGTCAGAAATCTCCACAGTCCCAATTAGTGAAGTAAAATTAGTGGACTTCCGACGGTCCAAATCCTTTCTCAACTCAGTAATGTCGGCCTTTAAGTCCTCCATAGCATCAGTGATTCTCTGGCCCTTCTCGACCACACTCCTCCACTCTTCCATTCAAGGGATCCAAAGCCAACTTATGATCCCTCATCTTAGCCCTAAGTGGGGACAAGGCAGCAGCTATCGCACTCTCTATCATCCCAGGCATTGCAGCCTCAACCCGAAAGGCATGCACATCTGCAGATTGGGCTAAATAGCCCATCTTATAAAGCATTTCCTGGGTGATAGGGGGTCGGGATGCAGAAGCAGCACCAACAACAAAAGATCTAGGGGGAGGGGCTGTAACAAATGTAGTCAGAATCTCAGAATAGGAAGGTCTAGATGTACCTGAGGGCCCACTGGCCTGATTAGGCATGATTGCCTCTGTAGGTAACATATCAATGTCGACCTCCTGGGACGTATCCCACTGGTACTCACCTTTAATACGCCGTATGGCAGTAGAGGAGATGGGTGTCACCTCCACATCTGTCTTCTCATCTCTGGGAACACAGGCCCATCTGTATAACTCGGTAATCAACATCGGAATGGGAGTGAAGTATGTCTTTGCTTGGCCCTCATGGCTATCTCTTGGTCAATTAGTAGACGTAGATTCAGCTTCTGGGGAGAAATGATAGACCCTAAACATACTGCCTTTGGGTGTCTGAGGATGGACTCGTTCTGGAAAGGCATGATGGTGCTACTGATGAACCCGTACCAGTATCTGGCAGTAACATTCAGATCCTTCTTCTCTATCGGTGCACCATCCTCTATCCACCTCGGGGTGACATCGGATATGAGGGGTGCCACCCACCTCTTGAGATCCTCCAAAATCTTCTTCTGTACGAGTCAATATAATCATGCATGAAATCATAAGTGCACCCAGAAAAGCATTGATGTCATCACTGCGACATTTAACCTTCTTGCCTCGGACCACCACGAAGTCTTCCCGTTTGAAGGCACTGGCCTTCGTCTTCCCCTTCGGTACCAAGTCTCCGTAAGCGGAATAGAACTCCCAGACCCAAGTAGGAATGTAGGGGCCCCAGAGTTTAGTAAAGATCTCGAATTTGTGGAACTTGATAGTGTTCCACACCTCTAGATGTCTGTCCACCACACCGTCTGTGGATAATCTCTTTTCTTCTAGAATGGTCGTCAAAACCTCAGATTTTAGTCAGTTGAGTGACCGGGGAGGAGGACCCTGTACTGGTGGTGCTGGGACCACTGTATGCTCTGTAAGAGGCACTGGAGCTGAAGCTGAAGGGACAGGCGTCGGAGGCACTGGGATCCTAGATGAATCATTTATCGACTTGGAGCGTAGCTTCACTCTCCGAGCCTGTATTAACTGCTCATCCTCAGGCTCGGAGATAGAAGCCTGAGAATCTTGTGAGTCCCCCTCACTGCCTGATGTGGTGAGGTGTGTATCATAGACCCCCTCACTATTTGAGCTAGCCTCCTCAAGAGGCACAACTACGGGCGACTTACCCTTGCCTTTACCTCCCTTTGGAGGTAGTTTTGTTGATTTTTCTCGGGATGCAGCTGCATCCTCATTTATAGTGATGCCCCGTGCTCACTTCTATGGCAAAATTGCTCTACCGACAACTTTGGGTCTAGCCATTCCTGCAAAACAACATGAAAAGCGTTAGAAATATTGAAGAATAACTTTAAAAAATAAGTGTAGGAACACTCGCCGAACCTATATCCAGGTCGGGCTCGCTGAAAGTTCCAAAACAAAATTTTCAAAAATTCGAATTTGGTAGGCGATGTCCAAGGTCATTCAGCGGATCGCCGACACCAATCGATGAAGTAAAAGTAGCTCGCCGAAAGTTACAGTGTATTTTAAGGAATTAGGGGTGTAGAATGGCGATCAAGAAGCACTTTCGGTGAGTCACCGAGTTAACTTAGCGAGCTCAGACGTATCTCTGAAAGTTACAGAATCAAACTCAACAGTTTGGGGAAATTAAGGGCGATCTAGGGGGATTTAGGCAAACCGCCGAACCAATCGACGAGCTCGATCCAGCTCGCCAAATGGCCCTTCGTGCCAGTTTTTCACCCCACTCTTCAAAATCAAACCTGCAGCCCACAAAATCAAAATTAAACACTTACACTATGAAATTAAAGCAAGTCCCATACTACCCATGCCCTCGGAGTACTCATACTTCAGTCGATTTGGCCAAAATTGGCTAATTGACATCTTTTGCCCTTAATAATGACGTCAATCGCTCCATCATAGGGCAAAATACAACATTTGGCACAATCCGGGGTTAGTCAGACTTCAACCCGCTAGACACAACAAATATTCAACACAACCCAACAATTTTGACTCGATTTCAACATGCAAAGACACAGAAATCATGGTTAAAGGCCAATTAATAACGATTTCACTTCAAATTAGGCAAACAAACAATCACACGATAATCACCCATCGATATTCAACAACAAAATATTGATTTCATTCGAGTTCAACCACATATAGACTGGTGTTTGGAAAACCAGCCTTTTATGCCAAAATATATTTGAATGCTAGGTGGCCAAGAATTCTAAAATCAATCCCGAGCAAAAATCCCAATAAAACGAGAGTGAAAGTACGAAAATATCAAAGAACTAAAATCGGATGAGAGAATGTGAGAGTTAAAAAGTAGGAAAGTGAAAGGATTTAAAATTTTAAACCGTTTGGCCTTTAAAACCTTTCAATTCGCGCGCCAGTTGGTGGAGTAAGTCGCGCCCGCCAAACCTCTCGAGGATGCGCCGAGTGGTATTTTGGCTCGCCGAGTTTTACAGAATTCCCAAAAAGTTGAGGGTTCAAACGGCGGACAAAGTCGGGCTTGCCGACCTATTCGACGAGTCACCGATTGAGCTTTTGGATTGCTGAGTTATACAGAATTCCCCATCAAGTTGGGTGGTTCCAAAGGCGGTCCAAGTCAGGCTCGCCGACCTTTTCGACTAGTAGTCGACTGGACTTTTGGCTCGCATAATTACCCATTTTCCAACACTTTTCACTTTTCAACCTACAAAATCAACACAAATTATTCAAAAACAAAATTTAAAAACATCAAAGACTTGGGTTGCCTCCCAAGAAGAGCCTTATTTATTGTTGTGGCATGAAGGAAATACCATTTCAAGCTTCATTTTTGGGGTTGACCGTTGTGTCACTAGGCAACCCCCCTTTTGGCCTTGGGTTCAAATGAGATGAAATTTGACCCATTTGCGTCTCTAATTGCTTAATAGAGACTAAGTGAGAAGTAACGATTGAGAGTTTAGACGTCCTCTTTCATCTCTTTCAACACTTTGTCTGACCCTTCAATCTTATTGAGAATGCGTGCAAGCATGTCTTCCGTACGAAAGTTCTCCGGGTAAGTTCTTTGCTCTTTAGGCTTTTGGCGTTTATAAGGTGGGACGTATCTTTCATTTTCACCATCCTTTTCCTTCCAAGTAGCATTTCGGTCACGCCATTCCCTATCACGATCTCTCCATCCATCATCTCTATTCCAACCCGAATTTCCACCCAGCCTTGGATAGTTTGAACGAAATCCTCCTCCTTGATTTTCAAGGAAATTTACTTCCTCATTATATAGCGCCTCAAATTGTGCTTCATTGGGGTTTGCTCCACCAACACCAACATTATTTACACTCTTCATACCACTACCCATCACATTTTTCCCCAATAGATCCAGTTGTGTCATCATTTTTGCCATATTTTGGTCTCTTTCTTGATCCTTCTCGATATACTTTTTTTCATCCAAAAAGTGAGAGGAGACACTTGGTCCTTGCGAGTGTACCATGCTCTATTGATCTTGGTCATGCCATCAAGAAGTTGAGACGCTACTTCATAGGGTTGTTCCATTATACCTTCGAGAACAAGTTGATGAGCAACTCATTGGTTCACGGAGTCAAGACTCCTATAGAATTATTGTAGCAATATATGGTTTGGCTATCCGTGAATCGGATATAGAAGTACCAATTTCTTAAATCTCAACCACGTCTCGTGGATTTGTTCACCTTCCAAGTGTTTGAAACATTGGATGCTAACTCTGAGCGTCATCATCTTTGATGGGGGAAAGAATCTCACATGGAACTATGTGGTAATCTCATCCCAAGTGGTGATGGACTCCCTCGGTAACTCAGCCAACCATTTGGTAGCTTCACCCATCAAAGAGAATGGGAACAACCAGAGACGAACCGATTCTTATGATATGTTCTTGAATGAGAACGAACAACAAACGTCCATGAAATTCTGAATATGCTCGTGGGGGTCTTCATTGGACACCCCTCCATATAATCCTTTCATTTAGAGGAGTTGTAGCATCGTGCTAGTAACATGGATGACATCATTCCCCTTAACATGAGGTAGACGTATTGCACCAACACTACCCAATTGAATTGGGTCATTCACATCGTTCAGATTTCCAATGTCGTCTTGGTGGCCCACTTGGCTACCATTACTCCCATTCACACTCATCTCTTCCCGTGTTCAACACAAACCAACACAAACACAAACAAAAGTAAGTCGATTCAACTATAACACAAAAGATCACAATTCAACTTCAATAATAGAATTCTAAACAATACCACTTCTCGGCAGCGAAACTATTTTTATTAACACTCAGATTACACCACTTCTAATTCTAGGTGTAAAGACGATCGTTATCTAGTATAAAACCAAACGAAGAGTTGGGATCGAACCCATAGGGAGCGGTACAATGTTTGAATTCAATTACGAAGTACAAATGTAGTCTAAGCGGTTATAGAAATAGAAATTATCGAAAATATACTAACAAATCTAAGGGGGTGACAACGAATGTCAGATGGGGGTTTTGATTTGCAATTAATAGCTAAAACAAGTACAAAAACAGGGGAAATAATAATATTACGAGGAATTCTCGAGATGTGATCGATTATAAGCTAATTATGTTTTATGGGTAATTGAAATTTAACAATAATTTGTTGAATCATTGTGGGTAGGCTGGAATATAAGTGCAATAGTTTTCTCTCGAACAAATATTACGATTCATGCGATTTCATTCGAACATTGACAAGATTAACCCTACAAAATAGCCTAAAACCTTAATGCACCCACTCTCTCGAGCTAGATAGGTAGAATTGAGTTTAGAATTCATTCTATCGAGTTGAACCCGTATCAACCCAATACCTACAATTATTAATCAAAAGCTTTGGTTCGAAAACTTCTCTCTCAAGCAAACCAAGAACTCTATGCTAAAATTGCATTTGCAACTACCATCCACAGATTAAAAAATAGCTAATGATTAAATCCACATTAAAACATCAATTTCATCATTAATTAACAATACCCATAAGATTATTAGACAAATAAATACATGATCACACTCCAAGAATTGGAGTTTTAGCTACACATTATAAAAGGAGAAAAACGGTTACCTAATACATTAGCCATGATCTGGGTAAAGATTCTTAAGTCTTTACAATAGTCCAAATTGAAGAAATTCGAAAACCCACTTGCAAATCCTCAAAATCTACAATGGAAACTCAAAAACGGAGAGAAAAATGCAAAAACTCGAACTACTGAAATCAGAACGGGGAGAGACTGGAGAGGCTTCTCAAATTTCATTTAGAATTTCAATTTATAGTTGTTCAATTTTTGGCCTGAAAGGCCATTGGGCGGAGTAAGTCGGGCCTTGCCGAACAAGTCGGTGATCCGCCCTTTTCTCCATTCCATCGCCAATTTGCAATGGCCATCAGTCCTCCAGGTCCTGTAACTTTGGGCGATCAAAGTTTCCATCGCGGAGCCGTTCGGTGATCCGCCGACTGCCCATTCTTATCGCCAAGTTGGTTCTTCACCAAGGCTGGCACGCTGGAACTTTGGGCGAGCTCAAAAGCCACTCGGTGGTTCACCGAGTGGTCTTGGCGATCACCAGGATCGCTTTTCTTCACTTCTGCAGCTTGTTTGTTCCTTTTTTCCCGATAGTGTCCTTGCCTTGCTCTTTATCCTTAAATGCTGCAAATCAACACTTTAACATCAGTTTGGAGCATAAATTAGGCATTTGAGGACACTTTAACTATCAAAACAAAACCCTAAATGACTCAAAGTCTTGGACTCTTCAATAGGCGGAATAAAAAAGTCTCATGAAGACAATACCTTCAATTTAGATTTTTGTGGTGCAACTTCAATAAATTTTCTCCTTTTGACGTTGACTCTCCGACCTTGATCTTCAGGATCAAGTGCAATAGATTTCCCCTTTTTGATCTCCTCTAACTTTCTCTTTCTCAGGTACTCCTTCGACATCCCCTCCTTCTGTCGATCGACAACACTATGATCAACTGTCGATAATGGCAAAACACTAACACTTTGGATGTTACAACAGTTTGAATCAGACACGGGTGTTGGAGACAACAAACGAAAGTTTGGCTTTCCAACAAGTGTTACCATCTCAACAAATTTATCGCGTAGTACCATTTTAGATGATGAATCTTCCTTCGCCATTTTTCAAATTGTTGTGTATAAAAAGATGCAATATACATCAATTTCTATCAAAGATGAAGTTTACCGGAAATATAATCTCAATTTTTTTTGATAAAACTCAACAATATTATATAATACTCATACCTAAACTATGTGAAAAAATAAAAAAAATTGAGATTAAATCTGAAGAGATGCAGACAAATGAACACTTTCGATAACTACCCAGTAGTTACCAACCGTATCTCAAATGAAGGATTAAACTCGACCAATATTGAAAGAATTCTGAGAGAAGACTATATAGATTAGTAATGATTTGAATGTATTTAAGAATGTTTAGAATTATATAAATACAAAGAGAGAATGATTTAAGATTATCCATTTTTTCACGGTAGTTTAAATATGGAAGAACTCTTTTTGAATTAACGTAAGAAGATAATTAATATATCTATATATTAATAATAATAATTATTATCTTTTCAACTTCTTTAAAACTGCTATATATGTAAAAAAAACTTTCATATTTGTAATACTGAAAAAGTACTATTATTTATGTAGTTAAATCTTAATGATGGTCTTTCCACGTAATTTTCTCTTTAAATTGGGATGGCCTCAATGTTGTTGGGCTCGGCCTCGAAATTGTTTTGTTGATTCTCTTTATGAATTAAATGGTCCATGGACAAACTAAATCACTAAAAAAAAGGTGTTCGGCCTTGAATTTTTGTCTACGTGACTTTTTTTTAGTTTGCACTTCTTTATTATTTTATATATTCAATTGATTTATAAAATCCTAAACTCCTCCCTTCTTCTTTGTCATTTTTCTTCAACTCTATTGCATATTTTTTCAACCTTCTTTCTCCTCCTCTTGCTCCGTCTTCTTCTTCTTATAATTTTTTCAACGTCCTTCTTCATTTTATTCTTTTATAAGCTAATTTGAGTTTGTTTCTTCATTTTAATTTTTAACTTTTTTCCATGCTAGAATTGTTTTCCACGTGACAATTATTGTTTTAAAAGAGTGTAATATACAAACCATCACATATTACTTGAGGTGTGTTTCTTAAACTTATGAGTGATAATTTAAGGTGTGTTTTTCACGCTGCCAATAATTTAGGTGTGAAACTAAAAAAAAGAATATTTTATGTATGTTTTTACACTTCACTTTAAATAAAAAGATAAACCGTTTGAACGAACAAGGATTCTCCTATTTTTTATCTTCTCACCTTATTATGCAATAATGAGACTAACATAATTTACCAAAAATTTAGCAATTTAATGGTTAACAATTTCAATAGATTTATCAAAAATTGAGAGAGCCTTCTCAAAATCATGGAGTACATACATTATATTGTGGTGATGCATGAAAGCAAATGTGTTATATACAAATATTTATTCTAGTATCTCTTGGTTAATGTAGATCCACCATCCACGACCTCTGCAGTTAAGATCTCAATTGGGAAATCACAGTCTGGAGTTGAAGGATTATTTGTGGTGATGGTTGCTCCTAGTAAGTTGCATTTCCGCTGATCTTCGATTACTCATTTGGTATAAACATATTATATCCATTAAGAGACCTTCTCCTATGAAAACTAAGGTGATCACATGTTGCACCAGCGCCAAACGCAGTGCAGTCTGATTCGCCACATGCATAGTCGTAATCTTGCAATACTTGAGTCTCGTTGTGATCCGTTTTACCATCAAACACACACCATCTGTTTGGCATTCGTACCGTACCTTTTCAACACATATATAGCTAATAATTACAAGTCATGATGTGGCTAAATGAAAGAGAATTAGAATACACGCACTATGGAGAATTCCAACACTCAAGTGCAACACATAGCTAATGTTATATATATGCACACACTTTGTATTAATTAGTTGTTTTTCATTTCTATTTTTGATGATTAATGAAAAGGTAAAATTTTCCCAGAAAAAGGTTACAACCACAATTTATAAAGTAATATCAATAGCTTTAAAAAGGAAATTGTAATCATATGTTAAAAAAACGTTAAACACAATTTGAATACTAATTGTAGTGTAATAAAATTTCCCTTATTTTAGATCGTTTACTTTCTAGTCTACCACAACTCTTCTCTCTTTCTCGTCCATACTATATATGCATTCAGACCTAATTAACTTATGACATTCTCATTTATAAGAATAATAATGTGATATGAAGTAGAGGAAATTATCCATGTTGTTTGATCACACAATTGAACATAAGTAGTATATACCTTTGGCAATGGTAGGCTTGACATCTCGGTCTTGCATGGTGAAATCAATTTTGTACTTGGGTAAACCATCGTGTTTATAGATACCCCAATGTCGCTGATAAGGGCCATAATCTGTAGCAACCTTATTCTCATCTGTTAAGCCAAGGAGATACATATCTATATCTCTATTTGGGCGTAGTGGAGTTCCGTCCTTTCTAGATATATACTGAAGAAGGCTGCGATGAAATCTTTCAGCATTTGCTTCACTTGCACTCACATATCCATCTGTAGGCCAACCAATTTTGTCCGACAACAATCTCCATATCACCATAACCTGCCTTTGCTAGAGCAGAAACAAGTGTATCATATATGAAAGTGAAGAGATTAGTATATGTGTTATTTCCATCTATGATTTTAAACTTGGATTTATTATCGAAGAAAGCGAAGTCCACATCAAATCCGTATCTATAAACTGTATAGATTGGGAAAATATGCACAACGAAAGGGGCTCCAGTTCTGTTAATGCAATCGAGAAATTTCAACATTTTCTCCTTTATGTCTTCTCGAAAATCACCTTGTGATGGTTTGGTAACATTTATTAACACGTCCGTGAAATGGGGAGTTGTTGCTTTGATATCTAGGAGGTTGAAACTATCAAGGGCATCTCTGGTCATATTCAGGTAACGAATAGTACCGTTAAATTGTTTTTTCATATATAATGCTTTGGTAAAGGGTTCGTTCCCCACGTACACATACCTACAAATTAAATAAATAAGTTATATATGAATTGAGTTCAAATATCTAGAAATGAGACAATGTTTAATAATCCAATCTACTTGTTCTGGATATTAAATTCATCACATCACATGTACCTGAATTTAACTCCTTTGTCGGAATAAACCTTTACACGTTCATGAATATAGTCGTCCATTTGTTTTTGCTCAACAACATTTCTTAAAAAGTTCTCTTGTAAGGTAATGGCGAGACCAATATTGGTGTCTGCAAAAGCATCAAGAACGTTCAAGCTTGGTTGAAAAAGTCTCAACTCTGGAATTCCATTCTGTAAAAGTAAATCCACAACCATTGACGGAACAAACGTTTGCGTTGCCGTCCTTCCCCAATTTATGCCTAAGTAGGCGCCTACATGAATATCACCAGAAAGGAATATCAGTGACATCAAAAAACTTATCCATAGCGAACTTATCTTTTTGTTCATTTTGAGTTTTCTAATTCTTCAATGAAATTTTTGTAAGAGTAGTAAAAATATTATGTTTTGTGCAATGTCTAGGCGCCTGTAATGCAGCTCGCCTGCCTATGAACGTAATTATGAATTTACACTGTAAAAGAGAAAAGGATCATAACAATGACTGTTTGTTTTTCCAATGATTTTAGGCATTGCATGCAATGGTAACTATACCTACAATGTTGTGTTTGTGTGATTCCACATGATTGTCGGAAAAATATTTAAGAGTCGTTCATAACATTCTCAAACTATCGTCAAAATATTACGAGATGAATATTCTCTTTTATCGCCTTATAATACAACATTTAATTAAAGGGATTCAAAAAAATTAAAATTATGATTTATTTTTAAATAGAAACTGTACTAATACTTTAAGAATAAATAATCATATAACCAAGTAGTATATACATATTTTAAGTGGAACCATAAATTACCAGCTCTAACTAGATTTTAACTTTGAACCATGTCCATATTGAACACGCCTGCCACAGAAATGGAGGGTGGCTCCTTTGAAGAACATTATAGAATAATATATAAATACAACTTTTTACATTTTATCTTCTTGCTTCTCTATATTGTAAGATCCCGTACTTATACAAATGTACTAGTACGTAAAGCGGAAAGTAGAATCATAAATATTTACTGAAAAAGGGTAATAGAGATACCACCTGAAACTAAAACTGAAACTCAAATAATCTCCTTGTCTGACATTTGGCCTCCTACTATTTAAATATGCATGGTATGCTTGTATAATCGTATGTCGTGAATACATATATATTAATGCAAATGCATGACATACCCAACAAAATACTAGCAATGGTGGTGCCTTCCGGTAACGAACCAGCATCATATTCGCCAACTTGTGGCCATTTGTGTCTCATACGTATAAATATAGGCAATAGGCCCCATACCTCCCGATTATAGCTCAGGAGTAGAATGCATCGCATGTCATGCCATAGGTTTATAACACCTATTTGTTACTGTTGTCATGTTGCCACTCTTGGCCTGTTTGTAGTCTTGTTCTCATAACCCCATAATAAGTTTCGTATATTGCATAACAATCCCGTGGAACCTCATATGTTCTTCCAAATGAGCTTGAAAAGTTAACTCGAATTTTAGAAAGATAACCTAACCTTGCAGATAATCATAACAAGTTAAGGTGATTTACTTAGTTCCTAACTTGGTTCGTAGATAATTTATAAAAGAAGTATTTCAAAAATAAAGTGTTTTAATAGTTTAAACATTTAAGTTATATTAGAGAGTTTTGAAGATCGTGAGTTACTTTAAAGATTTTTCATAATAACTTTAGTGGGGAAGAGGGCTGGTTACAAGTGATAAGGGTCTCCTGTGATATTTTAAGTCCCATCACCCAAAAAGAGAATAAGAATTCATACATGCGGACATATAATCAAGGAAACCGATAAAATGACATGTAGATGTCGAATACTCTATTTATCCGAACGAGTGGAATATCAAAATAACAAAACCATGAAAATAATCCAGCTGAGATCCTAATGCCTTTCAGTGAAGGTCTTTCTAGCAAGAGAATAGCAAAATATCACATTCAGCGTTTTAGGAATTTCCGAGGAGTGGTGCTAAAATGAAGGACGTAGCTTAGTCTTAACATACCTTTCCAATGAACGCTCGAATGGCCGTAACTTCTTCAAG
>NW_006239094.1:289802-298280 GCF_000226075.1 Solanum tuberosum | reverse complement strand
CACACCTATAAACAGTTCATAATTGTTCTTAAATCAACAAATTTTCAAAATGGCCTCAACTTGACGAAATGTCCGTAGAACTTCATAAAAACAATCATAAAAGAGTCCCGAGATGATTACCTTAGTTAACCAAGTGTAAACCTTGAAGAAACACCAATAACTACAAATTTATATCTTCAAAAACTTGCTCCAAACGCAGCTAATAGAAGGGGAAAACGATTGCCACGTGTAGAAATCACGTTTCTAGGCATGGGGCAACCTTTAATGGTAGAAATCGTCAAAAACCCTTCATCATGCAAGAACTCCATAGGAACCCTCTTTTAAGCTTTCTTTCTGGTTTGGAAGTGAAAATAAATATTTTCATGGCTTAAAACGTTGAGAAGACGACATACCACATTTTTGACCCGACCCAGTTTTTGCCCCGTCAGTCCGAACCCTCATCACTTTTTACTTCGATGTTGGTTGGATACGGGTTTTTATGTGTTGCAAACTAGACTCGTAGGACTTTGATTTAATGGGTAGTAGGCCTTCTAACTCCTTATATATTGGGAGAAAACATCCAAGACATTTGACCCAAAGTTAAGAAAATATTATTAGAGAAACTTCAATAACTTTTACCGACCTTAGTTTCGCTAATTTTCTTGACTTCAAAACTTAACATACGACCCTTGTTCTATTATATTACCTCATAACACACTATTCTTAGCATCTTTTACACTCATAGGCTTATCCACAAGGTATGGGACAATTTAAACCTTCCAAACGGGCAAAGTTCTACCCGAGCCATTACTTTAATTATGAACTTTGTTTGAGGGGTCCCTTTAACCTAAAACTTTAGTTTAGTTCCTTGATATTTCCACCTATTTGCAATCTTAATCTCCAATGTACGATACAAAGTCATATACACCTCATATAACCATGCCATACTATGACACATAAATTATGCAAGAATAGAAAAAAAGTACGGGATCTTACATATATAGTCATGCTTTTTCTATTTAATTTGAGATTGAACTTTACACTCCAGCTATGTCAATATTTAATTATGCCAGCCCTAAGCTTATTAGTCTCTACACCTATATCCACCTAAAACTCATGATAAGAAGGATATTCTTGAGAGAAATAATATTATTTCAGAGCACACTATATCCCGACTTGAAATTAAGTCATGATGACACCTACCATATACCATTAGTAGGCAACCAAAATCCAACTATAAGAGATAGGTTAAAACTAGCATATAACTATGTGGAAGCAATAATAAGAAAGAAGAGGAAGCCATAGCATAGATGAGTATCTAATGATACAAAATATATAGAAAGTGCCCAAAAGTGACCAAGAAAGACAAAACTATATACAAAAATTAACCTGGACCCATCGTCACGGGTACAAGAGCATCTAATTATAGAAAGAGACAATCTACAACAGTTTTGTAAATACAAAAATACATATATAGTAAACAAAAGGAAAAGCAGTAAGTCTCCGGACGCCAAGAGTTCAGCACGTGTCACAACTCGATTTCTCAAGTCATGATGGCACCTACTACATCCCACCAGTAGGTAAGCCTAACCCATAGCCTAGAGCCATAAGCAATTGTATATCAAGTAGAAGTCAACAACAAGGAGCATGAAGCTTATAACAAAGCGAAAAAGGATAATCACAAAACTCATTACAAGAAACCATCGTCAAGACCTAGAATCAGTCGGTAGTCGAGCATTTAATCAAAATAAGAGTACAAGCCTTTATACAAATGCAAAATGAGTACATATTGTCTCTGAATACAATATAAAGACTAAGCCTAGCAAAAACAGATGGAAACTGGTAACTCCGAACGCCAGGAGCTCACCCTAGTTTTCGAACTCCAAGTTATTCGCATAACTCCAAATCAACAGTGAGAACTCAAACTATGATATGCAGTGAGCAAAAGTATAGTATGAGTACAAAAAAATGGTACTCAGTAGAGTAGGCATCAGTCGACTGAACTCCAAAGATATGGCAAGTATAAATAACAAAGTACTAAGAAAAGCATAGCACAAGTAACTAACAGGAGATAATATGGTAGGCGAGCAATAAGGATTAGAAATAGGAAACAAGAAAAAAAACCGAGTCAAGAAAGTACCTAGGACACAAGACAATATCCCACTCACAAGAAAAATAAGATACATGATTCGACTACCCAAGGTCAAGATGCCTAACATCAACAAAACTAACTCACAACCTATCAGCTATCAGATCAATAATAGAAGAGAAGATAATATAATCAAACAATAACCTAACCGAACCCTATAAGCCCAATAGGTACAAACACCAAACACACCCAACCAGCCTCACATATATCTAGAGGGTGCAATCAACAAACAAGTATGCTGGTGATAAGCAATGCATATGAATGTATAGTATGCAGTAGCACCATCAGTAACCAAGTGTATAGATCTACCTCTCTGTCGTGGGAGTGAGGTAGGACCCATGCAACTCCCTCATGCGGTACCATGGTAACCATGGTAAGAGGGGCCTATAGGGGATGCGGGAAGTTTGTATACACTTCCTAAGCCCGAATCTAGATCTTATCAAGAATATAGAGCATCATGACCTCACCTTAAATCTGCTAGTAGTAGGAATTAACTTTGTTGTGATACCAGAGGAATTAGTAACCAAAGCCTTGTAGGAAAGGGCTTCAATATTCCGATTAGTCAAGTAAACACTAAGCACATCCCAGATGCCTCCAATGTCTCAAGTAGGAAATGAGTACGTTAATGACGCCTAATAAGTCTCAGAAGTCTGTAAATCAAGTGATCCAGGTGGTGTGACTCCCATTAAAACCCATTTAGAATAGTACCAATGCATGAGTTTGGATTGTACTATATAACACGTGAAAATGAACAATCAATGCAATTAATTCCATCACCAGTATTCAAACAAGGCACTCAGAATCATACATATACCACCAACCCTACCATGCTACCAAGGCAGAGACTACTAACCCTGAATCCATCTAGTCCATGACCACGACCTCGAGCCTAATAATATAATAATAGATCAATAAAGATACAACATGCCTATCACTAAACAACCAGTAAGGGATTGAAGAAGAGCTTCAGAATAAATAAAAATAGGGATAACTAACTGAAGGAATCATGCCTTACCCCAATCACATCGCTCCAGCCTACAATTGAGCACAGTTAGTGCCAACCTACGGATATGACAAACCTCTAAAGTTTCAAATACCAATCACACGACCAACAACCCAAAGTCAAGCCCTATCGGGATCAACTCACAACTACAAAGGTAATAAATACAGTCTAAAGCACCTAAGGCTCAACCCTAGACTAATACCACAAATTACCGATTCTAACAAGGCAACACATGCTAAGGCATACTACAAGGAAGGCTACAAGCCCAAACTAAGGATCTGACCCCCACAATAAGCCCAAAGTTCCTACGGGAATCGAGAAAAGATAAAATGAATATGGGGAGGTCTAATACTCAATAATATAGTCTTAAATCTTATGTCATTCATACAAAACATTATCTAAAAATCCCCATCAAGAACTAGACCAAAGCTTACTTCGAAGCCGATCATGCACGCTTTGAATCCACCACCCAAGAGTTATTCGATTCCGAAAGACCTTTGAACACCACGCTAACAAATTATCGATCACAATGTCAATACGGACGTTTAGACACCAAATTTACAATAGTTGGAAAAGGACCCAAAATTGAGTCAAAACAGGAATGTGAGCACACAAATTTCCAAAATTGACCCCGTCAAAAGGTCCTAATCAATTTACCAAGCTTGTGTCCCAGAATGAGACACAATTTGACACCAACAATAGCCCAACCAACAACATACAAATTAAATCACCATTAAAGAGACATGGCAGCCCCTTCAAGGAAAAAATTACCAAAAAATGATGATCTCCATGCTCCCCCGAACACTCCAACGCGTACCATAATCAACACGAACGTCCAACACTTGAAATCACTTAATTTGGAACTCCCTATCTCCCAAAATCGCAAGAAGAGCGAATGAGGTCGAGTTGATCTTCAACTAGCCGTTAATTAAAAAAACTATTCAACAGGCCTTCGCGAATGCGCATGAGGTCCCACTAATGTAGTGGTTCAGAGGCACTGGCCTTCGCAAATGCGGTTCCTAGCACATGAACACGGCAGGTAGCCAACGCTGGCCTCCGTGAACGTGATAGCTCACCCGAGATGACGATGCCAAAAGCCTCAACTCTCTAAGAACGCGGCACACAATATGCGACCACGGGAGGCCAACACTTTGGTCTCCACAAATGTGGCCTTAGGCGTGCAAACGCAAAGAGCAAAAAGGGGCAGCACTAGCTAATGCATATAATCTGGTTTTCTCAACATGGAGATCTACGACGGGGTTCTCGGGATTCATTCAGAACCCCGTGCGCGCAAATGGGGTATGTTATCCCATCAAATTCAGTATTCTGGACTCACAGAAATCATCGAAACTTCCATTTGAGGTTGTCTTGATAAAAAGTGCGCCCCATACCAAAGCTCTATTTTTAGCCAATTTCCATAAGAGGGCTTGAAATGAGACCGAAAGCCTCAGGATCTGCACGAAAAGTCATTCTAGACCAAACTCGACATTTTGTAGCTAACTGTGCTGACGGAATTCTCATCCGAGTATGTTCAAGAAGAATGTCGACCAAAGTCCAACTTTGTCTTAAGCTTCAAAGTTAAAACTCCTAACGACACAAACTCTCATAGGAATTCTCGGGTCCCGAACCAACCATGCTCCTAGCCTAACCCTTTCAAAGTTGATGGAACCATGAGAATTGCATTCTGAGGCCATCGTCTTGAACTTTTGACCGAAGTCAACCGTTCAAGTTTCAGAGGATATAAAACACAAAAAGTTGCACAAAACTCAAATGAACGACCTAGTGACTGAACTATCAGTCCCAACAAGTCATAAATAACATGTGGTCGCTACAAGATAGTTCTAAATGCTGAAAGGATAGGAAAATAGAGAAAATGACTTGGAGGGTCATTCAACTTCCACTACTGAAAAGACTTTTGTCCGCAAACGTAGAAGGATAATTAGAGCCTGAAGGCATTAAAATATGAGGATACAAGGCCTGTATGATTCGACAGACCCTCAGACACCCACTCGGATCAAACAACACAAACATGGAACTCATGCTATGAGGAAAATCCTCAAGTTCAATTCAAAACTCCAAAAATTCTGCTAATACCTTATTATGCTCGACTCTCTCCCAATAGAAATGAACTTGACTTAAAGTACATGTTTAATCTGAGAAAAATAACACCACATCAAAACCACCAAACTGAGCAAACAAAGGACCATGGTAGAAGCAACCGCACTCAGAAATTGAAATACTCACGTTACGTTCCAAGTCTAACATCTTCTAATAATCAAGATCTGTCCTTATCCATTTTGAACATCTCCAGTACTATCTCAAACCTTACAAACCCACAAAAAACAAACCTCAGAAGAACAACATGCTCCACTTGAACATCGAGGAATGACAACCGCCAAAACAAGGGACTCAGCCAGGGGCAAAGCCCAAAATCTTTTCTCAACTCTTAAAACAAGCAATCCAACCTGAAACTCAACCTTCTATAGCTAAGCACTCTCCTCCAAGGGAAATTCTGAAAGACCGACATCATGTGACCACAAGCTACTCTACCACCACAAATCTGAACCAACCACCACAGTCTAAGGGAAACCAAGCCGATAGTGGCGACGTATCAGCATAGTCAACTGGCCGATAGTGGATAAAGTTGTCATGTCCCAAAAGTTGAGGTCATGATTGCACACCCCGAGAACCCTAAAAAGGTGTGTAAGCTGAAAAATACACATACGAGACTCCTGAAGGGAAGTCAGACCACAAATGATAGAAAAACAACAAAGAATATCATCAAAACCTGGAAGCATAAGTATAAAGAGCATCTAATACATTTCTAGAATCTAACATACATCTCAAGCCTTCGAAAAGAAAGTTAAAGACTTTAAAAGATAGATGGAGACTAATGGTAATCCGGAAGATAGGATATCACCATAACTACGAAAGAGAGAACTCCACTAGATACAATCAACTGAAACGAGGCTCACCCTGACTATGATCTGCATCAAGTGGACAACAGAAGTAGGGGGTGAGTACAATCTGTAAGTACTCAGTAGGCTTGGCCGACTGAGCAAAAGGAATTAATCAACTTATGAAATATACTAAGGAACGCTTCCACCTACATACAAAAAACTCACGTTCTGACATTAGTGCTACCCATTTAGAATGAACGGCACGAGTAAAGTAAACACATAAGGTCACAATAATTCCCATATCACTGACAAATGAAGAGTTTTAAATGATTAATGCATTGCAACGAGATGATGCAATGATGCGGTGGTACAGTGGAATCAAAGTTGTTGCACAACCTATTATATACACCATATCGAGTTAAGGTTTCTAGAAAAGGTCCCACGGGGGACTCGCAGTCCATATATCAAATCACAATCTAAATATCTCATCAACTTGCAACCTTAGTGTGTTCAAGGATATAAAAGGTGTATCATTTTCTTACTAAAAAGGAATCTCCACATTTTCTCAATTTCCCAAGAACATGATATGATAAATGAGCATGGATGCATCACAACACATATATAACATGGAGGCAATCATCAACTTAACATGTATCAATAATAGAAATTTCTCAAAACTCAGCGAAATTATGATATACACCCTGATATGAAAAATAGTGGGAAAAAGTTCATTCGAAATAAGTGAATTCCATTTAGAAAGAATTTTGCTTACTCAAAGCATTATAAAGTTTCCAACTCAGTCCCTCACTCGGGCATCACAAGTCTCTTTCACATGAAACTCATGAATTTTGCTCTCAAAGCATATAGAACAACAATTAAGGCATCAACACATGCTAAAGAACACATACAATCCCCTGTCGGCGAAACACAATATAATCAAGCCCCAGCACGGGAAACACAATATAACTAACATCCCAAATTCATGCTACGATCCCATACCATAGCCTAAGACATAAGAATAATCAATACCCAATCCCAGTCTAGGAGATGGAAAGTCAAACCTACCTCAAAGCCGAAACTTCACCTGAACAACTCTACCATAGCAAATCCTCAACCATACGCTAATCGGAATGATCCTCAACTAACAATAATGGAAAGAGTTCATCAAAAAGAGTTGAATGATACCCATATTGATAGGATTTGAAATGAGGGGTAAAATAGCTCAAAAATCAAAAGGGTGATATTAAATTTTTAGTTAAAAATCAAGTTCTACAAGCCAATAGGAGATCGTGGTTAAACAACCCATTAAAAATAAGCAAGAATCGAGCTCTAAATCAAGAATTTACTATTTTTCCAACTTTGGAAGAAAACCCACATTTTAAATGCGGTCAAAAATGAAAAAAATTGGAAAAACTTTGTCAAAATCAGTTTAACCACAACACAAGGACCTTAAATCCTAAAAATCATTGAAAACTCATTCCAAATCGACCTTCAAATCATTGTAAACTCATTCCAGTTCGACCTTCGAATCAACAATTTTTGATTTCTCTACTTTAGGGTATAACATTTCAACTTAATGTATAGAAATCATGAAATATGAAAGGGATATTCTTGGAAAACAAGTAAAATAGGGTTAGGAATATGTACCCAATTATTATGAAAGAAAAGCACATCAAAAAGTACCTCAAAATGACTTTTCTAACGTCAAAAATTTCAAAAATACGAAATGGGTTCGAATAGATATTTAACTCAGCGATTATATCACTACAACCCATTTTTCGTTGGTAAAATTCTATTTTTTGCCACTAAATGTGTCCACCATCAACCTTGAAAACATCTTTTTAACCATCGCAACTCATTCGGAAACCTTTAACACGAACCAATAGTGAAAATTCATCATAAAACATGTTTTGGAACCAATGGAATAGTTGGGTTTCAAAATAATAGATGGTTATGACCAAAATTTCCCCTCGGAACCCATTTAGGCCAAAAAATCAACATTTTACCTAAGTATCCAAATCACAACCTAAGGTCTCAAGACTCTAACCAATCACCTTATTAGACCAAAGTTGAAGTTTCAAACTCAATGAAACTGAAGGAATCCCCATACGATGCTCGAAACTCATCTTGTTGACCAAAGTCAACCATATAAAAAATTCTTAACTGAAAAAAGGGGAAAATCACCAAAAACATATTTGATCGCATCGAGGACCACACCAACCATTCCTGCAACCCAAACTAAACATTAAAAGGCTAAGTGAAAGGGGAAAATGGTCATTTCACAATTAAAAGAAAATTCACAATAAATAAGACATTACACTATCCACCACTAAAACAGGTGTTTGTCCCCGAATGAAAAGCAAGAAAAACAAGATACCTGAAAGGATGAAAAGCTGAGGACATCTATGATGCATGTCGAACTCCACCCCCCCCCCCCCCCCCCCACT
>NW_006239094.1:272695-289515 GCF_000226075.1 Solanum tuberosum | reverse complement strand
AACCCCCCCCCCCCCCCCACATCCTCAATAGGTATATGTCTCCACTGCACCTTCACTGAGTCGATATGCTTGGATCTCAACTGTCTAGTCTTCCTATCCAAGATAACAATCGGTTCCTCCTCAAAGGACATATTTTGATCCAAAGCAACATAATCCCACTAAATCACATGAGAATCATCATGACAATATTTCTTAAGCATTGAAATATGGAACACAAGGTGAACCATTAAAAGGCTCGAAGATAAGGCCAACCTATAGGCTACCTCTCCACACTTTCCAAAAATCTGAAAAGTTCATCGCAGACTGAGCTTTCCGTTCTTTCCAAACCTCATCACACCCTTGGTGGGTGATACCTTAAGCAAAACCCGCTCAACAATAACAAAAGACACATCGCAAACACACTTATATACATAGCTCTTCTACCTACTATCTGCGTTCACAAGGCGCGATTGAATCAACTTTACTCTATCCATGAAGTCTCTCAGCAAATCAGTGTCCCAAGGTTGAACTCCAAATGAATCAAACCAACCAACGGGAGATCTATACCTTTTCACATACAAAGCCTCAAACGATGTCATCTCAATGTTGAAATGATAACTGTTGTTATAAGGAAACTCCGCAAGAGTTAAGGATTGGTTCCATTGATCACCAAAGTCCATGAAACAAGCTCAAATCATATGCTTAACCACCTAAATAGTCCACTCGGACTGACCATTGGCCTGAGGATGGAAAGTGGTACTTAACTCAAGTTTGGTATCTATCCGCTACTGCATAGAACTCCATAAATGTGAGGTGAACCGAGTACCTCAATCAAACACAATAGGAATAGGCATTCGATGCAACCGAACAATCACATAAATGTAGATTTTGGCCAACTGCACCACATTATAACTAGTTTTCACCAAAATGAAATGAGTTGACTTAGTCAATCGATCCACAATCACCTAAGCAGAATCATGCTTACCCGAAGTCAAGAGTAATCTAGTCATAAAATCAATAGTAATATGCTCCCACTTCCATTCGGGAATGGGCATCCTCTTCATTGTACCGCTCGGTCTTTGATGCTCATACTTCACTTGGTGACATTTCAAACACTTGGGGACAAAGTCCAAAATGTCTCTCTTCATGCCACACAACCAATAGTGTTTCTTGAAGTCATGATACAACTTTGTTGTTCCTAGATGAATATAATACTTTTAACAATGGGCCTCCTCCAATATCATGCACACCCAACATCCATTCTAGGAACACAGATAAGACCACTAATCCTCAAAACTTCCTCGAGATCAAGAGAATCCTACATAGCTTTACCTTTCGATACTTTGTCCTGAATTACTCTCAATTTGTCATCCTCAAACTAGTGGGCACAAATGTGATTCAAAGTAGACCTAGCCTCAACCAAGGCTAAAACATGGTAAGGTGTATAAATATCAAGTTTAACCAACTGTCTAGCCAATGACTGGACCTCCAAGGCCAAAGGTTTCTCCTCCACCTTAAGAAAGGCTAAGCTACCCATACTAGGAGTCTTCCTACACAAAGCATCCGCTACCACGTTTGCCTTGCCCGAATGATAAAGAATGGTGATGTCATAGTTTCCCAACAATTCCAACCATATACGATATCTCATGTTGAGATTTGGTTGAGAAAATAGATACTTAATGCTACAATGATTGATAAAGATCACACAATGCACATTATGGAGATAACTCCTCCATAACTTGGACATAAAAAGATTTGCTAACTTTAAATCATGAGTAGGGTAGTTCTTCTCACGTACCTTCGACTATTGATAATCAATACACATCCTAATATTATCATCCTTCTTCTTCACTAATAAGATCTATTCTCCTGGAGGTGATACACTAGGACAAATAAATCCTTTCTACAACAAGTCCTCTAATTCAACCTTCAATTCCTTCAACTTTGTCGGAGCCATCCGCAAGAAGAGATAGAAATGGCTTAGTGCCCAGTTCCAAGTCAATCACAAATCAATATCATGGTCAGGAGGAACACCAGTTAAGTCGGTAGGAAGCACATCCATGAACTCTCTTACCACAAATAAGATCATGAACATGCTTTAGACAAGATAAGCATCCCTTCTCCATCATATGACATACACAAAGACCGGATGTCACTCCCTTCAGATACGAACTCAGAGCAACCTTCCATTTTAATCATGGTAAACTAGGGTAAGCTATAGTCACGGTCTTAGCATAACAATCAAGGACCGCATGATAAAGAGATAACCAATCCATACCCAATATCACATCAAATTAAAGCATATCAAGCAAAATCAGGTCTGCTTGAGTCTCACTATCAGAAAATGTAACATCACCCCCTTGATACATCCAATCCACCAATAAGTAATTGTCACGACCTAAGGGTACCCCCTCGATGTAACAAGGCACATAGAACCCTGAAAAGCACCATGTAAGCCACTTATCATATCATAACATAATAGGAACATACCATAAATACCCTCAAAGTCTACTTGTGCAATGCATGAATAAGATCCCATAATCCAACCCATACTAAGTAAAGATTCTTAGGTAACCATAGTTCATATTTCATATTCTTGTTCATATTGTTGTACTAGTGGGAATAAGTCTTAACCGACGTAGACTATGTGAGCTAACATGGAATCCAGTGTCTACCCCATACTGAAAAAGGGGTTGTTCTACTTGCCTAAGGTAGAACCATACACTTAGCTTAGGTGGATCCACTATCTAAAGACCTATGTGGGCACATAGTTATGGGATAAGGAGATTGCTACTAGAAACCTGGACTCAACTATGGTAGAAGGTTTCCGTCTCATGAGATACATACTTTTGGAACCCGGACTCAACTAAGGTAGAAGGAACCCATTTGGAATGCCGCACTCAACTAGAGTAAAATCTTCCATCTCATATTCATATCCACTTGGTGCTAAGCATTAATTCCCATATATTAAATATTTAAGTCTTGATTTAAGTTCATATTCATGGGAGAATGTCTTGACACTCAATCCAACATAATTCATACTATAGCTCATAGATTCAATAGGTGAGAACAACCTTTCAACCCTAGAATCATCATATTGTGAGAACACCTCTCACATCATACCATATCCATACATATATGTGTACATGAGGTTAATCATCCATCAACACAATAACTAGATCATAATCATATTCACTTTATTCTCAAAGTGTTCTAAAAACATATACAAAAACATCATAATCATGCATAATTCTCATACTTTTCCATTCAAGGACCATAGATCACAATCCATCAACACATCTAGAATTACTACACTAGACATGAATAATAACATAATTCAAGTAGTTCAGTTACTAGATGCATATTTCTATCATATTCTACTTGCATCAATCAATACCCAAACTTTGAGATTTAAATTAGGAAAATAGGAGAATTCATGGATTCTTGGGGAATTCAAGATAAAATCATATAAAAACATCAATATATCCATAATAAAGCATAATTCAATCATTAAAAACAAATTTGAAAGGAATCCATGAGATTGAAGTCAAACCCTAACTTTTGGAATTTCTAGCTTTGAAATTGGGGGTTTTGAAGGGGCACCATGGATGAAAACTATCAATGGATGAAGGACTACCATACCTTAGCTTTGATTCTCCAAAGAAATTGAGTGAAAAAGCCTGCTTCTTCAAACCTTAGCCTGACTTTCTTCTTCTTTTTCCTTGGAGTTCTAGAGATAGAGTTTTGGGGGGAAAATGGGTTTTTGATTTGGGAATTTGGAGTTATGAAGAAGATGACTTGATTTGGGGCGTCTTAAAACTATATATATTTAGTCTAAATTAATACAAAATGACGTCACTTCATATTAAATTAAAAAAATGGAAAACTCCAAAGTACCCTTTAACTAATTCCCAAAAATGGTTTCCAGTCATCACCCACGACCCTCTCACAGACGAACCGTGGTTGGACCCACGACTCATTCTGGTGAAGTGTGGGTCGGGGTCTGGGAACAGATCTTGCAGACTCCATCTACGGCCCCTCACCCACGAGGTGTGGGGGGGCCTACGGGGAGTGAGTGCATGGCCCCTCGTGGGTCACTGCCCAGGCACATTTTTGTGCATTCCTCAAGGACCCATGTTTGGTCCTTGGGGTTTGAACCTTGACGTTCTTGACATGAAAATATTTATTTTAAGCTACGGGGAGGTACATTTCAAGGCTCTAACCCTAACGTCAAACTCTAGTTTAGCCTACTAGTTTTTGGAGTGTTACAATATCTCCCCCTTGGGAACATTTGTCCTCGAATGACTATCTAGACACCTTACGGAATTAAAGACTCAAAACTAGCAGCCCATCATGCCTGAAACATCAAAATAATGCAAAATTTAAAGGAGGAAACTACAACTCTATCTCAAACATAATCAATGCAATACACGGAAGTAGGACCTACATCTAACAACCCAATATGCATGAAAATTCAACATTTCTCATATTCATAGGAGGAACTACCTTCTCCAACAAAAATCATGCTCAACACAATATCATGAAGCCAATATGCAATTACTCTCAAAAGCACACTAAATCATGTTCATCAACTCATCTCATGAAGTCAAATAGGTAACTCATACTAAATGCACAACAACATGAGGGACACAAATCATAAAAACTCATTTTCTTACTAAACATGAATTTTATCAAGAACATGCATATCATAAGGAAATCATGGAAAATATCATACAACTCACATGACTCCCAAAACACTAAAACTCAAGAGGAGCTAATTACCTCAAACTTGAATAGTAGTAGAAGGAAAGAGATGAGGATATCGGAACTTCATATCGGCCTCGGCCTCCCAAGTAGCACCATTAACTAAATGATTTCTTCATAAAACCTTCATGGAAGCTATCTCCGTGTTTCTCAATCTCTTGACTTACCGGTCTAGGATCTTTACCGGAACCTCTTCATAGGAGAGGCTTTCATCAACTCCCAACCCTTCTAACAGAATAATGGATGTCGGATCTCCAATACTCTTCTTAAGCCTAGAAACATGAAATACCGAATGAACTAGAGCCAACTTATAGTCAACCTTCCCAATACGTTGCAAGATTTGATATGGGCCTATATATCGGGGACTGAGTTTCCCTTTCTTGCCAAATCTCATCACACCCTTCATGGGTGAGATTTTCAAAAAGACCCAATCATTAAATTCAAATTCTAGATCACTTCTCCCAACAGTGGCATAAGACTTTTGTCTACTTTGAGCCGTTCTCAACCTCCGTAATGAGCCGAACTTTCGTAATAGCTTCATAAACCATTTTGGGACCAATAAGAGTAATTTCACCTACCTCAAACCAACCAATTGGAGACCTACATCTCCTACCATACAAGGCTTTATAGGGATCCATACCGATACTAGAATGATAACAATTATTGTAGGCAAACTCTATCAATGGAAAATGGTCATCCCTATTACCTTTAAAATCTATCACGCATGCCCTCAACATGTCCTCTAAGGTCTGAATGGTGCATTCCACTTGACCATACGTTTGAGGGTGGAAAGAGGTGCTAAGCTTCACCTTTGTACCAAGCCCTTTTTGGAATGACTTACAAAAGTGAGATGTAAATTGAGTACCCCGATCCGAAATAATAGATAAAAGGATCCCATGTAACTTCACTATCTCATTTATACACAACTTGGCATAGTCTTCCGCCGAATGAGAAACATTGACATGAATGAAGTAGGCTGATTTTTTCATCCTATCTATAATGACCCAAATAGAATCATGTTTCCTTCGAGTGTGAGGCAAACCCATAATAAAGTCCATATTCACATCTTCCCACTTCCAAGTGGGAATACTTATATTTTGGGACAAGCCTCCCGACCTTTGATGCTCAATTAGGACATTTGGCTACAAATCCTGCAATATCTCTTTTCATACCATTCCACCAATAGACTTCGTGTAGATCACGGTATATCTTGGTGGCTCCCGGATGAATAGAATATCAAGAACTATGAGCTTCCTCTAAAATTTTCTCCCTCAAACAATCAACATACGGAACATATAATCGACCTTGGTACCTAAGTACCCCATCTCCCCCTTGGGAGAAAGCCTCAACGGACTTCTTGAGTATCGGGTCTTTCAACTCAACTAATATAGGATCAAGGCCTTGTTTAGACTTCACATCCATCACAAAGGACGATTCAAAACCATTATCGACCATGACAACACCCTTGGTGGAATCCACTAGTTAGACACCTAGTCGGGCTAATCGATGCACCTCACGAACCAATTCTTTCTTTTCATCCTCTACATGAGCCACACTACCCATGGTTTAGCTACTAACTGTATCCTCTACAACATTAGCTTTACTTGGGTGGTAAAGGAAACTCATGTCATAATCCTTAAAAAGTTCTAACTACCTTCTTTGTCGGAGATTCAAGTCTTTTTGATTAAACACATATTGAAGACTCTTTTGATCGGTGAAAACATCCACATGGACTCCATACAAGTAATGTCTCCATATTTTCAAGGCAAATACTACCGCCGCTAATTCAAGACTATAGGTAGGATAATTCTTCTCATGTACTTTAAGTTGCCTTGAAGCATAGGCAATCACTTTCCCGTTTGGCATGAGGACACATCCCAACCTCACTCTAGAGTCATCACAATATACCACAAAACCATTTGTACCTTCCAATAAGGTCAACACCGTAGCGGATGCAAGTCTATCTTTCAATTCTTGGAAGGTCTTCTCACAGGCCTCCGACCACTCAAACTTAGCTTTCTTTTGAGTCAAAGCCGTCAACGGAGAAGCAATAGAGGAAAACCCGTCAATAAACCTCCTATAGTAATCGGCCAAACCCAAAAAGCTTCTAATGTCGGAAGGAGTTAGAGGTCTAGGACAACTCTTGACCGCATCCGTCTTCTTATGATCTACCTCAATACCCTTTATTGACACAATATGACCAAGGAAAGCTACGAACATTAACCAAAATTCACACTTGCTAAACTCTACAAAAAGTTGTTGGTCCTTGAGAACTTGCAACAACATTCTCAATTGGTCCATCTGTTCATTCTCACTCCTCGAATAGATCAAGATATCATCGATAAACACAATCACAAACATGTCTAGGTATTCCTTAAACTCTGTATTCATCAAATCCATAAATGTCGCCGGGGCATTTGTCAACCCAAATGACATAACCACAAATTCATAGAGACCATACTGGGTCCTAGAGGCCGTCTTGGGTGATAACCCGAACGAAGGTCAATTCTTGAGAAATATCTGGCCCCTTGAAGTTAGTCAAACAAGTCATCAATTCTTGGAAGGGGATATTTATTCTTGATGGTCACTTTGTTCAATTGACGATAATTAAAGCACATTCTAAGAGACCCATCCTTCTTTCTAACAAACAACAACGGAGCACCCTATGGAGAAATACTCGATTGAATAAAACCCTTATCAAGAAAATCCCTTAATTGCTCTTTTAACTCCGCTGGAGCCATTCTATAAGGAGGAATGGAGATAGGTTGTGTATTCGATAAAAGGTCGATACATAAATCTATTTCCCGCTCGGGAGGAATCCCAGGCAAATCATCGGGGAAAACTTCTGGGAACTCATTCACTATCAGAACCAACTCTAGAGAAGGGGTTTCAGCCTCAACATCCATCACTCTAACAAGATGGTAAATGCACCCTTTGAAGATCATTTTCCTAGCATTAAAGCAAGAAACTAATTGACCTCTAGGGATAGAATTCCCCCCCTTCAACTCTAAAATAGGTTCATTTGGAAATTGGAATTTAACTACCCGAGTCCTACAATCTATCGCGACATAACATGCATGCAACCAATCCATTCCCAAGTTTGTCATGACCTGAGGGTATCCCCTAGACGTAACAAGGAAAATAGAACCCCGGAAGGCACCATGTAAGCCACTTAGCATATCATAACATAAAACATTAGAACAATAAGAGTAAAAACACATTTAAGTCCAAAAATCTTTATAAAGGAAAGCAGAAGTCTAGACTTGTCTGAATTAGCCATTTATTACAATTTTTCAAATGAAAAGGGACATAGCCCATACAACATCATCCGAAAATGAAATACTAGAAATGAAACTCAAAGTGAATCTCCCATCCACAAATAATGAGGACTCACCACAAGCAAGGAGAGTAGTCGGATACAAGCTTGAACCAAATGATAACCGCCTTAAGAACCGGACCCTACACTTGGGAAAAATGTAGGAAAATATGGGTTAGTACAAAAATGTACTAAGTATGATAGTCATGCATAGAATCATTAAAACATGCTAAAAGGGACATTTTAGTTGAATGCATGCCATTTACTAGTTTAAAACATCATTTTTGAGATAATGGAAAATCATAAGTCATAAGCATAATCAACTCATAAGTCATCATATCATAATAAAAACATATCATAAATAACCTCAAAGCATACTTGTGCAATGCATGAATAAGAAAGATCTCATGATCTCATCCATACAAAGTAGAGCTTCTTAAGTAACCATAGTTCATGTTTCATAGTCTTGTTCATATTATTGTACTAGTAGGAATAAGCCTTAACCGACATAGACCATGTGAGCTAACATGGAATTTGGTGTCTACCCCACACCGAAAATGGGTTGTTCTACTTGCTTAAGGTAGAACCATACACTTAGATTAGGTGGATCCACTAGCTAAGGACCTATGTGGCCACATAGTTATGGGATAAGGAGATTGCTACTAGAAATCCGGACTCAACTATGGTACAAAATTTCCATCTAATGAGATACATACGTTCAGAACCCGGACTTAACTAAGGTAGAAGGAATACATTTGGAAAGCCAAACTCGACTAGTGTAAAAGCTCCAATCTCATATTCATATCTACTCGGTGCTAAGAATTATTACCCATAGATTATATATTTAAGTCTTGACTTAAGTTCATATTCATGGAAGAATGTCTTGACACTCAATTCAACATAATTCATACTATAGCTCATAGATTCAATAGGTGAGAATATCCTTTCAACCCTAGAATCATCATATTGTGAGAACACCTCTCACATCATACCATATTCATACATAAAGGTGTAGATGAGGATAATCACACAACAACTTGATCATAATCATATTCACTTTACTCTCAAGGTGTTCTAAAAGCATGTACATAAACCTCATAATCATGCATAATTCTCATACGTTGCTATTCAAGGACCATATATCACAATACATCAACACTTCAAATTCTAACATGTCTAACTCTACCAAAATAAGTCTATGGGACAAGGAAATGAGACAACTTCTATAGACTCTTTTAGCCACCACCGAGTCACCAACCGGGGTAGAAACCGAGAAAGGATCTAATAACACTTCGGGGAGTATTTCAAACTTCATGGCCACAAAAGGTGTTACCAAGGACAACGTGGCACCGAGATCTAACAAGGCATATACATCAATAGAAAAGACTTTTAAAATATCGGTCACCACATCCGAGGAGCTCTCTTGGTCACCTCGGGAATGAAGATCATAAAAGCGGTTTTTGCTTTTGAGCATTGGAGTTTGAACCGCTTTGAGGAGCTTGTTTATCTTCCTTTCCATTAAACTTGAGCATTGGAAAATCTCTCATCTTGTGGCAAACCTTCCCATAACTAAAACACCCATCGGTACCAACAAGACACTTGCCATCATGATTTTTACCACATTTTGCACAATTAGGCCTAGCAACATAAGAACCACCACTATTACCTCCTTGAGGTTTAAGGTTGGAAACCCTATCCTTGTTCGACATTGGAGCACTAGAGGAGCCTTGGATGGAGAACCTTTGTTTGAACCTTGGCCGACCTTTTCCATCGAACCTAGCATTGGAGAAGTTCTCATCACCGGTTCTCGCCCTTTTTACCTCTCTATTCATTTTGTTGAGTTTCTACTCCTCAATTTTTTGAGCATATACCATCAGCCTTGAGATATCCATGTCATGATAAAGCATTATCGTACGGAATTCTTCTTCAAACAAGTCGGACACACCCATCAAAAATCTACTCATCTCATCCCTCGGATCCTCCACCATAGATGGAGAATACTTGGATAGTTGGGTGAATTTCAAGGATATTCCTTAACGCTCATGCTACCTTGCCTAAGGTTAATAAATTCTTCTACCTTAGCTTCCCTCAGCTCTCGGGGAAAGAATATATCAAGGAATGCCGATTTAAACACTTCCCACTCTATGGGACCTGCTCTTACCGGCCCATTTCTCTTCCATTGGGTATACCAAACTTGAGCCACATCTTTCAATTGGTAGGCGGCTAACTCTACCTTTTCTTGTGGATACACTCCCATAATGTCAAGCACTTTATAAACCTCATCGATAAACCTTTGGGGATCCTCTTCCACTTTAGAATCATGAAATTTGGGAGGGTTCAGTCTAGCAAAATCCCTAACACTTGAAGCAGTCAAATTCGCATTAGAATTGACCGGAGTTACCACTTTATGGGACCCGCTCCTACCGGCCTATTTCTCTTCCATTGGGTATACCAAACTTGAGCCACATCTTTCAATTGGTAGGCGGCTAACTCTGCCTTCTCTTGTGGATAAACTCCCATAATGTCAAGCACTTTATAAACCTCATCGATAAAACTTTGGGGATCCTCTTCCACTTTAGAGTCATGAAATTCGGGAGGATTCAGTCTAGCAAAATCCCTAACACGTGAAACAGTCAAAATCACGTTAGAATTGACCAGAGTTACCACATCCTTATTGGCTTGAGCTACCAACGCTTGTACCAACATTTGAAAAGCTGACCTAACCTCCTCATTTGACATAGCCGAAGGGTCAATCGGAGCTTGGGGAGGGGCCTGATTACCTTGAAGAGCTTCCTCATTCACATTGTCACCCTCCATTCTTCTAGTGTTAGCCTTTCATGTAATCATATCCCGAAGACACAAGAGAAGGATTAGGAGAGGGACTTTTATTGAGATAAACTCTAAGGCACGACATAACATAAACGAAAGAAGTGTACTTTCCTAAACATCTTATAGCCTTTCATTCATAAATGTTGCGCGCTTCACACTCATGAATAAGACTCTACTAGACGTGGCTTATGAGACATCAACCTAGAATCATTCTAAACCTGCTACTCTAATTACCAAGTCTGTCACGACCTAAGAGTACCCCCTAGACGTAACACAGCACATAGAACACCAAAAGGCACCATGTAAGCCACTTAGCATATCATAACATAATATGAACATACCATAAATACCCTCAAAGCATACTTGTGCAATGCATGAATAAGATTCCATAATCCCACCCATACTAAGTAAAGCTTCTTAGGTAACCATAGTTCATATTTCATATTTTGGTTCATATTATTGTACTAGTGGGTATAAGCCTTAACCGACATAGACCATGTGAGCTAACATGGAATCCAGTGTCTACCCTACACCAAAGACCTATGTGGGAACATATTTATGGGATAAAGAGATTGCTAATAGAAACCCAGACTCAACTATGGTAGAAGGTTTCCATCTAATGATATACATACTTTGGGAACCTGGACTCAACTAAGGTAGAAGGAACCCATTTGGAAAGCCGGACTCAACTAGTGTAAAAGTGTAACACCCCAATTTTCAAAACGTCTAAATTAACTCGTATCTTCGTGGAAAGACAAGGAGGTTGGGTAATAAATTAAGAATGATGTGTTATGTCATATTTTAAGTGTTCAAGGGTTGTATCTCAAGTTTTGAAGTTAGGTAAGTGTCAAAATAAAAGTTGGCGAAAGTTATCGTAACTTCCTTTTTAAAGATTTCTCTGAAATTTGGATAAAATGTCTTGGATGTTTTATCCCAATATATAAAGAGTTAGAAGGACTATCACCCATTAAATCGAAGTCCTACGAGTCTAGTTTGCAACACACAAAATCCCGTATCCAATCGACATCGAAGTAAAAAGTTATGAGGGCTTTCCTACGGACTGCCGGGGCAGAATTCGGGTCGGGTAAAAAATGTGGTATGTCGTTACTCAACGTTTTAAGCCATGAAAATATTTATTTTCACTTCCAAACCAGAACGAAAGCTTAAGAGAGGGTTCCTATGGAGTTCTTGCATGATGAAGGTTAGTTTTTGATGATTTCTACCATTAAAGGTTGCCCCCATGCCTAGAAACGTGATCTCTACACGTGGCAATCGTTTTTTCCCTTCTATTAAGTTGCGTTTGGAGCTAATTTTTTAAAGATATAAATTTGTAGTTATTGGTGTTTCTTCAAGGTTTGCACTTGGTTAACTAAGGTAATCATTTAGGGACTTTTTTATGATTGTTTTTATGAATTTCTACGGACATTTCGACAAGTTGGGGCAATATGGCAAATCTGCCGATTTAAGATTAATTATGAACTATTTATATGTGCGTACCAGCTATGTATATAGTGTTTGTGAATCTTTGGACATAAGGAACAACTTTCATCAAGGAACTACGGTCTTTCATTCATTGGAAATGTATGTTAAGGCTATTATTTTCGTTCGGTATGTTTCCTTAGAGCTTGGCAGTGATATAATAGGGTAGTTAATGTTGGTGATCTTGTAGATGTAAATGTGAGTGGTTGGCTGATTGAGTGGTTATAAACCCTCATTTTATGGACTCATAATCTATTAGGAATGACTAGGAGATTATTCATATATATTGTTTATTGCTAAATTGCTCGCCTTTAGCCTATTCAATTGTTTGTTGTCTCCTTTAGGGTTATTGTGGTTAGTTGTTGACCTATGAACTGCCTATCGGGCCTATGATGTTTTCTAATAGGACTATGTTATTTCCAAAGAGGGCTATGTGTTGCTCACGGGGCTATATTGATGCCAAAGAGTGTAATGTGTTGCCTATGGGGCTATTTTGAATCCAAAGAGGGCTATGTGTTGACTACAGGGCTATGTTGATGCAAAAATAAGGTTATGTGCAGCCCACAGAGCTATCATGTTGCCTAAGAGGGCTATGCGCTGCCTATGGGGCTATATTGTTGCTAAAAAGGTATATGTGACTTCTTACGAAGACAAGGGGCAACCGATAAGGGTATGTAGATTGATTTGGCACCTTCTGGGTTTATGGGGGCCTAGGTAGGTGGTATGTTATTTGTACCTGCCGAGCTTATGAGAGCATGGTTAGGTTGTTGTTTGATCATTTTTGTATTTTTAGATTCAGTAGTAGGTTAGCATGCTTATCTAAATTTTGATTTCCTTCCATGATTGCTTTTGGTATATTATGATACTTGTTCAATTAGTCTATAGCCTTACATACTCTGTACATTACGCCCCATTACCTGGGGGAGCTGCATTCATGCATGCTGGTCCCGACAGATGACCCAGTAGACCTCCTTAGCAGCAGGATTGAGTTCTATCCGATTGGCAAGCCCCTTTCCTCCGAAGATGCCAGAGTAGGGAGGTTTGTTAGCTTTTGTTGTATATATCTTTATGGGTAGGTTGGGACCCTGTCCCACCAATCTTTACTACTCTTAGAGGCTTGCAGACTAGTGTGTGCGGTGTTTAGATACGTTATGGCCATGTTGGCTTAGTTTGTTGGTTTGCTGAAGCTTGTGAGGTATTTGATGTATTGTCTTGATATATACATGCTTTCAGTTTTGGTATAGCTATCACGGTGGCCTCGACGGCCCAATCAGGACTTTTGTGCTAGTTGGATATTTACATATATGAACTCTTGGGAGTAGATGTTTCTTTCATAGATCTGTTGACAGGGGCCTTGCCGGCCGAGGGCTTAGTTTTAAGCGGAGATATACTTGTTTGTTTTCTTGATTGTGTGTGGCTGTCATGCGCTAGTAGCAAATGGTTCAGCAGGTTCGGCTCAGGCCTGAGTTTTGGCATTAGGAGTCAGTTGCACCCCTTGAGTTTGGGGTGTGACAAACTTGGTATCAGAGCAACATCGTATCCTAGGTAGTCTGCAAGCCGTGTCTAGTAGAGTATTGCTAATAAATATGTTGTGAACTGCATTCAATAAGCAAGAAGCTATCGAGCATGTTATAATGACTATCCTTCTTTTTCTTACCTCGTGCTATAGAGCGGTTTCTTAAGGGTTGAGGTTTCTGGCTTATAATTGATACTTGTATGAAGATAGATATGGCTGAGACCAGACAGACCACAGCTAGCCAGGGGCTAGATACAGCTGCAGGCGAGGGTATCGGCAAGGTACCACATGTGGAGGTAGCCCATTGTGAGAGGTAGAGAAAGACATCTTCTCAGCCGTCTATAGCTTCTCCACCGCTTCAGGTGCCTCCGAGGGCTACAATTTTTTTGGCTCCACCAGCAGTACAACCTCTAGTTCTTCCTATTGCATCTGATCCAGATTTCAAGAGTGCAGTATGTATGTTAGCACAGTTAGTAGCTGCACAGTGCCAACCAGTTGCGCCAGATGTTGCCGGACCTTGTGAAGGGCTCGGAAGTTTGAGAGTTCATGAATTTCTTGCCTTGAATCCTCCACAGTTTATAGGGGCAGATCGCAGAGAGGACCCTCAGCAATTTGTTGATCAGCTTCATAGGATCTTTAGAGTCATGCATGCCTTAGTGACTGAGCCAATTGAGTTAGCAGCATTTCGATTGCGCGATATTGTAGTATTGCGGTAGAAAGTTAAGAGAGATCTAGGGGAAAAGATGTATCTTTACCCACTTGGGATAGCTTTACAAACTCTTTCATAAATCACTATTTCCCTCAAGAGATTAGGGATGGCCGGGTGGACCAATTTCTGAACCTCTTACATGGCAGCATGAGTGTTCGAGAGTACGGGATGAAATTTGAATCATTGGATAGATATGAACCAACATTTGTTGATACAATGCATAATAGGGTAAGTAGATTTGTGGGAGGGCTCGACTCAGACAATATCGACACTTGTTCTACCACTGCACTAAATGATAATATAGATATCTCGTGAATTCAGTCCTTTGCACAAGGCATAGAGGATCGGCGACATCTACAGTATATGAGTGAAAGGGTCGAGAGAGAGACAGAAAAGGGTTAGGCCTGCTGGTTCACATGGAAATTTTCAGGGTGGCCCAAACCTCAATATTTTATTAGGCCACCTAGACCTCCACCACAACAGTTCTAGGTGTAGTAAATTTGATCGTCAGGGACATTTCGGCCTAGGTAAGGGTTCACGAGCATCAGGCTCCCAACAGCAAATGGGTTCAGGCCAGGCTAGGACAGCCCTGCTGCGTTGTGCTACTTGCAGTAGGATGCATTTCGAGAGGTGCAGATAGGGTTCCACAGGTTGTTAATCTTGTGGACAGGAGGGGCATGGGTGGAGAAACTACCCAACCATAGGTCAGGGTGGTATAGGTCAGTCGACCAGGTCAGTAGTAGGTTCCTCCTCATCAGCACAGTCTACAGGGGGTGGACCCCAGATTTCAGCAGTTAGAGGCGAAGACAAAGAGGGAGCATCTAGTTCTAGTAGTGTATAGAACAGTACATATTCATTAGCCGGCCGACAGGACTCAGATTCATCACCAGATGTTGTGACAGGTACACTGATTGTTTGCTCCCATTGTATTTATGCTTTGATATATCCTGGATCTACTCTATCTTATGTTACTCCGTTTATTATGGGGAAGTTATGTATAGTAGCAGAGTCATTAGATCGACCCTTTATTGTATCTACACCAGTTGGTGAGTCTATTATTTCTAGGAGAGTTTATTGAGGTTGCACGGTAGAAATTATGGACCGTCAGACCTCTGTAGACCTCGTAGAGTTAGAGATGGTCAATTTCGATGTCATTATGGGTATGGACTGGTTAACATCTTATTATGCTAATGTTGAGTGCGTGACAAAGATTGTTAGATTCCACTTTCCAAGAGAGGCAGTTCGGGAATGGAAAGGCGATACAACAACGCCGGAAGGTAGGTTTATTTCCTATCTTAAGGCGAGGAGGATGATTACTAAGGGTTTTATTTATCATCTTGTTCACGTTCATGATAAAGATGTAGAACCACCGACTCTTCAGTCTATTCTGGTAGTTAATGAGTTTCTAGATGTATTTCCATATGAGCTTCCTAGTATCCCTTTATAATGGGAAATTGATTTTGCTATCAATATGCTACCAGGTACACAACCCATATCTATCCCTTCTTATAGAATGGCTCCTGCTGAGCTAAAGGAGTTCAAGGATCAGCTGAAAGACTTGCTAGATAAGGGCTTTATTAGGCCTAGTTCTTCACCATGGGGTGCGCCCGTGTTATTCATAAGGAAGAAAGATGGCTCACTAAGAATGTGTATCGATTACCGACAGTTGAATAAGGTGACTATAAAGAATAAGTATCCCCTTCCGAGCATCGATGACTTGTTTGATCAGTTACAAGGTGTTGAGTGCTTCTCAAAAATTGATTTAAGATTAGGGTACCACTAGATACAATTTTGGGAGAGAGACGTTCCAAAGACAACTTTTAGAACCAGATATGGACACTTTGAGTTCTTGCTAATGTCTTTTGGATTAACTAATGCCCCAACAGTGTTCATGGACTTGATGAATAGTATATTCAGGCCGTATCTAGACTTGTTTGTGATTGTATTTATTGATGATATTTTGGTGTATTCACATTCAAAAGCTGAGCATGCAAATTTTCTGTGAGCAGTCCTTCAAGTTCTTCGAGATCGAGAAAATTATGGAAAGTTCTCTAACTGGGAGTTCTGGTTGGACTCTGTAGCTTTCTTAGGCCATATTATATCAAATACAGGGAATGCGATTAATACACAAAAGATTGAGACCGTAAAGACTTGGCCCAAACTCATGACTCTGACTGAGGTTCGTAGTTTCTTAGGGTTAGCTGGGTACTACAGAAGGTTTGTAGAGG
>NW_006239094.1:189141-269455 GCF_000226075.1 Solanum tuberosum | reverse complement strand
TAAGTGTTGGACATTTTTTCCAAATGACATATATTATTTCCTAGATACCATTAGTTCAATTCCCATCCCTAAAACATTTCCCTCTCTACAATCCTCCATTAAGAAGAAGAAGTGGGAGCTAGGGCTTTGGATTCAAGGCTTTCTTCATCAAATTTCGTGGGAGATCATAGCAAAGGTATGGTGGTCTTGATCCTTGTCTAAATTTCCATTCAAGGAGCCAAATCCAAAGTTATTTCAAAGTATGAAAAATCTAGGTTTCACTCTATCTCATGGGTTCTTCCACCAAATGGTTTTAAAAGGTTTCTAATGGCACTTTATGGTTATATTGTTGTTGTATTGACGATTTAAGATGAAAATACTCCATGGACCCATGATCTCCTTAAATCTCTAAGTTTGGCTTATGAAGTGGGTTTTATGATAATGCTTGGGTATTGATGGAATTGTACTTAGATTGAATTGTATTATTGATTCCTATTGTTATCTATATCTATTGTTGGTGGATTGTTGGTGTATGGATGAGTTGAGAATTATGGCCTTGTAGGCAAGTCATGGGTAAATTCTCTTGTGATGTTAGAATTGTTGAGAATTGGATAATGGTGATTATGGCTTTGGAGGATGGTAAGTTGACCTACTTTCATGCTATATTGAAATTGTTCTTGTTTGGATTGATCCACTTATGGTGGAGGTGTGTACTTATGGGATGTATTATGATTGAGGCCATGAAGGGCATTATATGAGTGTTATTGTATTGTTATATTATTATATATGAATGAGGCTATATGTAAAGTCCTATATGAAGCTATATGTGAAGGTATGATGTGAATGAGTTTTATGTGAAGCTATATGTGAAGGAATGATGTGAATGAGTTTTATGTGAAGCTATATGTGAAGGAATGATGTGAATGAGTTTTATGTGAAGCTATATGTGAAGGAATGATGTGAATGAGTTTTATGTGAAGCTATATGTGAAGGAATGATGTGAATGAGTTTTATGTGAAGCTATATGTGAAGGAATGATGTGAATGAGTTTTATGTGAAGCTATATGTGAAGGAATGATGTGAATGAGTTTTATGTGAAGCTATATGTGAAGGAATGATGTGAATGAGTTTTATGTGAAGCTATATGTGAAGGAATGATGTGAATGAGTTTTATGTGAAGCTATATGTGAAGGAATGATGTGAATGAGTTTTATGTGAAGCTATATGTGAAGGAATGATGTGAATGAGTTTTATGTGAAGCTATATGTGAAGGAATGATGTGAATGAGTTTTATGTGAAGCTATATGTGAAGGAATGATGTGAATGAGTTTTATGTGAAGCTATATGTGAAGGAATGGTGTGAATGAGTTTTATGTGATCTTGTGATGATCCTATGTAAAGTGGATAGCATTGTGAGTTAAAGTATGATTTCTCATGATGTATATATGAAATGATGTTGGATTATGAAGTATCCTTAAATGAAAATGTTGTGACTTGGTTGGTAGACTAAAGTGTCCCTCCTTGTTACTTAAAGTCTTGAATGCATGAATGTGTGAAATGGGCAAAACTAAGAAATGGTGCCCTTTCATAAGTCTAGCTTTCCTAAGTAAATGTAAAACCATGAAATCGGTAGACCTAATGGTGGTAGCCCTTCTCATGTGTGAAATGATGAACCTTGGATCGGTAGGCCTAAGGCACCCTTCTAGGGGGATTTAATGAGCTATCCTTATGAACCTTGATTGGCCATGACTAAGAAATGGGGCCTTTCTTGGGAAGAGGTACTATGAGTTGGTTGAACTAGAAAAGGAACCTTCTCTAAGTACATATGTGATTGAATACTCTATGGGAAACAAGGCTAGCACCGAGTGGATGTGGTTAGGAAGGTGGCCTAGTTGAGTATGAGATTAGGCACAATGAACTTCCTTGGACATCCCTTAACCATGTGCCTACATGGGTTGCTTACTAGTTCTACCTTTGGCAAGTAGAACAACCTCCACGGAGTAGGATAGACTCCGGATTCCATACCTAGCTAGTATGGTCTATGTCGGTTATGCCTATTCCCATCATGTGGGATGTGCACTCTAGTTATTGGATAGGTTCTACAACGTGTAGGTAGTAGTATGGGATGCTATCTACACATGGCACGAGTAGGCTTTGAAGATACTAAAGTGAGTTCCCTAAGTCTAACGACTATTATGTGAAAGTCCCCTTATGTGCTTGAATGTCTCCTAAATGGTTTCTTAAAGAATGTTGGTCTATTGATGTTATGTTGTAAAGGAAATGTCCTTATCTAAGGTAATCTTGAGGAACACTTAAGTGTGCTTGAAGAGGTTGTATGGGCGGTCACTTCTTGTCTTACTCAAGTGTGTCTTAAGGTTATATTAGGTAGAGGTCCTATGGTAATGAAATGACATGTGTTCTTTTAAAGTTAAGCATGGGTTGTATATGAATATATGTTGAGTATGTATACGGTTGGCTATGGTTTTATATGTGAACATTGACTTAGTATGTTATATTGTAATGGTAAATTTCCTTATCTATGGTAACCCTTAGGAATACTTAGGTGTATATGAAGAGATTGTATGGGCGGTCACTTCATGTTTCACTTAAGTGTGGCTTTGGGTAACTTGAGATAGAGGTCAAGAAATGATGAAAAGGCTCACTTGTATTTTTTTTCATGAAGTTTTACCAAATGGCATAAAAGCATGTTTCTCCAATAAACGTCCTTTTTAGCATGTTTTTGCATGGCTTCCATACTTAGTACTTAATTGTGCTAACCCCTTTCTTTCCCTTTTTAACTAAAGTGTAGGGATTTGGAGATGATGACATGTCATGGCTATTTGATAGGTTCTAAGTGTTGAAGATGAAGACTTGGTGAGTCCTCATAGATTCGAGGACAATACCCAATATATTCTTTTATGTCTTTTTAGTATTGTTTAAGTTGTGTACGGGATTAGTCCCGAATTTTGTACTCTAAAGTATTAGATGGTTTGAGACATTATGTATAAAGTCTAGAAAGTCTTCCGCTTGCTTTATATATTTTTTTTAAGAAATGTTTTCTTGGTAAAAAATGTTTTTAATTCCTTATGGTTTTAGTGTCTATGCGATGAATGAATTGCTAAGAGGCTTGTATTAGACCTTTTCGAGGTCGAGTACGCCGGTTACGACTAGGGGGTGATCCCGGGTCGTGACAACTCCGACTGAGGTTCGTAGTATGTTTGGGTTAGCTGGGTACTATAGAAGGTTTGTATAGGGGTTTTCTTCACTTTCAGCACCATTAACGAAGCTGACTCAAAAAGTAGCTAAGTTCTAGTAGGATGAGGCTTGAGAGCATAGTTTCCAGGAGTTGAAGGACAAGTTGACATCAGCACCAGTTCTAGCATTGCCATAGGGTTCAGAAGGCTATGCGGTGCTCTGTGATGCTTCTGGTGTTGGGTTGGGATGTGTTCTAATGGAACATAGTAAGGTTATCGCATATGCTTCAAGGCAGTTGAGAAAGCATGAGAAGAACTATTCGACCCACGATTTAGAGTTGGCTGCAGTTGTGCATGTGTTAAAGATCTGGAGACATTATTTGTATGGTGTTCATGTTGACATCTTCACAGATCATAAAATCCTTCAATATATCTTTAGACAGAAGGAGTTAAATCTACGACAACGTCGATGGCTTGAGTTACTGAAAGACTACGACGTGGATATTTTATATCATCCAGGAAAGGCGAATGTGGTAGTTGATGCCCTCAGTCAATGATCTATGGGTATTTTATCCTATTTAGGTGTTACAAAGCGTGAGAGCTTCATCAGTTAGCTAGCTTGGGAGTCATATTTTTAGAGGCAGAAGACAGTGGGGTAACAATTCAGGACACAACCGTATCATCTCTAGTTGTAGAAGTAAAATCACGGCAATAAGAGGATCCTAGCTTAGAGAAGCTCAGAGCCAAGGCTCATAATCAACAGTGTTCAGCATTTGATATAGCAGGAGATGGAGTCCTTATATATAGCGATCGATTGTTTATTCCGAATGTTGCAGGGCTTCGACATCAGATTATGGAAGAGGCACATAATTCCCATTATTCTATTCACCCTGGTTCGATGAAGATGTACCATGATATTAAGAAGATCTATTGGTAGCACGGGATGAAGAAGGATGTTGTTGAGTTTGTGGTATAGTGTCCTAACTGCTAACAGGTGAAGGGTGAGCACCAAAAGCCCGTCGGGCTAGTTCAGGAGATAGCCATTCCTTTGTGGAAGTGGGAAGCAATTAATATGGATTTTATTACAGGGTTACCTCGATCGCGTCGCAAGTTTGACTCTATTTTGGTAATTGTGGATAGACTAACAAAATTATCCCACTTCTTACCAGTCAGGGCTACTTTTATGGACGAAGACTATGCAGGGCTCTATATTAGAGAGATTGTTAGGCTATACGGTGTCCAGTATCTATTATCTCTGATAGAGAAGCACAATTTACCACCAACTTCTGGAAGTCCTTCCAGAAAGGACTGGGGACACAGGTTAATCATAGTACAACCTTTCACCATCAGACGGATGGCCAGGTTGAGCGCACAATTTTGACACTCGAGGATATGTTACGGGCATGCACGCTAGAATTCAAGGGAAGTTGGAATGACCACTTGCCTCTTATTGAGTTCGCATACAATAATAGTTATCATTTCAGCATCGGGATGGCACCTTATGAGCTTTGTATGGGCAAAAATATAGGTCCCCCATTGGATGTTTCGAGGTAGCTGAGTCAGAGTTGATTGGACCTGACTTAGTACAACAGACATTGGAGCAGGTTAAGTTCATTCGGGAGAGGTTGCTAACAATTCAAAGCCGATAGAACTAATACTCAGATGTGCGAGAAAGGGACTTAGAGTTTTGTGTCGATGACTGGGTATTCTTCAAAGTTTCGCCTATGAAGGGTGTTATGAGATTTGGAAAAAAAGTCAAGCTTAGTCCAAGATTCATTGGGCCATACCGGATCTTTTGGAGGGTAGGACGAGTGGCTTATGAGTTAGAATTGCCTTCGCGGCTAGAATTTGTGCATCCAGTGTTCCATGTATCGATGCTATGGAAGTGCGTAGGACACCCTTCTCGGGTTTTCCCAATTGAGAATGTTCATATCATAGAGGAGTTTTCCTACGAGGAAACTCCAATTGCCATATTAGATCGGCAGGTCCATAAATTAAGGTCCAAAGAGGTGGCTTCAGTTAAAGTATTGTTGAGAAACAAGAATAGAGAAGAGGTGACCTGGGAAGCTGAGAATGGTATGAGGTCCAAAATATCCTCACTTGTTTCATACCCCAGGGTTATGGCATATCAGTTTATATTAGTGCAGTGAGGTTAGATACTAATTTGATTTTTTTATATTGTTTCTTATTATTATTGTTGTTGTCGTTGTATATTTGCTCGCACTGTTATTGCAGAGCTATAGTGCTTAGCTATTTCTGTCATCCTGTGAGAAGCCTAGGTTAGAATTTGTACGTTTCATGTTCCTGGATAGTCACATTTACAAAGAATACTCTGCCTAAATTTTGGAAACTCCCAAGGACTTAATCGCGTGACTCAGATATTTTCATTCGAGGATGAATGTTTCTAAGGGGGGAGGCTGTAACACCCCAACTTTTCAAAACATCTAAATTAACTCGTATCTTTGTGGAAAGACAAGGAAGGTAGGTAAAAAATTAAGAATGATGTGGTATGTCATATTTTAAGTGTTCAAGGGTTGTATCTCAAGTTTTGAAGTTAGGTAAGTGGCAAAATAAAAGTTGGCGAAAGTTATTGTAAATTCCTTTTAAAAGATTTCTCAAAAATTTGGGTCAAATGTCTTGGATATTTTTTCCCAATATATAAAGAGTTAGAAGGCCTATCACTCATTAAATTGAAGGCCTACGAGACTAGTTTGCAACACACAACACCCCGTATCCAACCGACAATGGAGTAAAAAGTTATGAGGGTTTTACTACGGACTGTTGGGGCAGAATCCGGGCCGGATTCGGGTCGGGTAAAAAATGTGGTATGTCAGCTTACTCAACGTTTTAAGCCATGAAAACATTTCTTTTCACTTCAAAACCAGAAACAAAGCTTAAAAGAGGGTTCATATGGAGTTCTTGCATGATAAAGGTTAGTTTTTGACGATTTCTACCAATAAAGGTTGCCCCTGTGCCTAGAAACGTGATCTCTACACGTGGCAATCATTTTTCCCTTATATTAGCTGCGTTTGGAGCTAGTTTTTGAAGATATAAAATTTGTAGTTATTGGTGTTTCTTCAAGGTTTGCACTTGGTTAACTAGGTAATCATCTCGGGAATCTTTTATGATTGTTTTTATGAATTTCTATGGAAATTTCGACAAAGCCACTTATCATATCATAACATAAGTAAACAACAATAAAGAGTAAAACACATTTCATGTCTTAAGAAGTTTTCATAAAAGCAAAGCAGAAGTTTAGACCCTTGTCTAATTTAGCTATCTATTACAATCAAAGTCTCAAAATAAGGTCACAGCCCTTACAATAAATATGAAAGTTTAGTACAATGAAAGAAATGGAACTACAAGATAACTCTTCCTCGGATCCATGAGGACTCACCCCAAGCATAGGAGAATAGTCGATCCAAGCTTGTATTAAAGGAAGATCACCTCAAACGTCAGAACCTACACTTTGTGGAAAAATGTAGAAGAAATATGGGTTAGTACAAAAATGCACTAAGTCTGATAGTCATGCACAAAACCATGATAATATACTAAAAAGAGACAATTTAGTTGAAGAGCGTGCACTTTATCAAATTTGACAATCATCATGAAAATTGGAGTGAAAGCATAATTCATGAGTATATTCTTATGTAAGTCATCACATCATAATAGAATTCTACTATGAATACCCTCAAAGTCTACTTGTGCCATGCATAAGTAAGATCCCATAATCCTACCCATGCTAAGTAAAGCCCCTTGAGCAATCATAGTTAATAAATCATCTTTTTAATTACATTGGAAATAAGCCTTAACCGACATAGACCATGTGAGCTTAACATGGAATTCGGTATCATGCCCCATACCGAAAAGAGGTTTCCTACTTGCCTAAGGTAGAACTAAATGTATTAGCTTTTATGTGGATCCATTAGCTAAAGAACTATGAGGGCACTTAGTTATGGGATATGGAGATTGCTACTAGAAAACCAATCTTACTTAATGGTGGAGCTTACATCTAATGAGATTACATTTAGAAACCCATCCTTTTAAATTGACGGGAGAGCCTCTATCTCATTATCAATATTCACTCGGTGCTAAGCATTACTTCCCACAATTACATGTTTAGTCTTGAATTGAATTTACATGCATGAAGGAGTGTCTTACCCTCCATCCAACACAATTCATAAAAATAGCTCATAGATTCAATAGGTGAGAATGGACTTTCAACCTTAGAATCATCATATAGTGAGAAGAACTTTCACATCATGATCATATGTGTTTATGAGGATGAAATTTCAATTAAAACAATAATTAGATTATAATTATGTTCATCAAGTATATATACATGATGCCCACAATTTGGCATAATTCCCATGTTTTACCCTTCTTGAGTCATGGATCACTTTCCTCCAACCACATCTAGGGTTACTTCATTAAGCATGGACAATAACATGATTTAAGTAGCTAAATTACCACAAGTATAATTTCATACAATTCACCCACACCACAAAGTCATAAATTAGGGATATGGGGATTTCATGGATTCATGGGAGATTATATCATAAAACCACCTTTAAACAGCAATTCCATCACAATATAAGATAATTAAATCATTAAAAAAAAATTAGAAAGAATCCATGACTTGGAGTGAAAACCCTAGGTTTTGGAGAATTTCCTACTTTGAATTTGAGAGTTTGAGGGGCTCCATGGATGAAAACTTTCAATGGATCAAGACTACCATACCTTAGTTGGAGAATCACCACGAATTTGAGGAGAAAAGATGGATCCTTGAACCCTAGCTTCACCCTTCTTCTTCTTTTTCTTCTATGGAGTTCTTGAGAGAAAACTTGGGGGGAAAGTTGGTTATGGGTTTGAGTTTAAGAGATGTATGGGTTAGTTAATGACTTAAAAAGTCTTATATAGGTCCATTAAAACAATATAAAACTACCCTACATTAAACTAACTAAATTAGGAATTTACCTAAAGACCCCTACATTAGCCGAACTTCCGCAGAATTGCAGGTCCTATCAACGCCCACCACTTATGGACCGTGAGTGGGCCTACTGGCCATCCTACAGGTCCGTAACAGGTTTCCTGCAGCTCTCCATTTGGGGTCTTGACCTACGGATGCCTACACACTACCTCGACGGAGCGTGGCTTGACCCACGAGGCGTGGGTGCCATCCATGGGTCACTGCCTGGCAACCTTCTAGGTCTTTTTCTTAAGGACCCATGGTTGGTCCTTGTTGTTTAGGCCTTGACATTTCAGCACTAAAACGTGATTTTTTAAGGTACGGGAAGGTACGTTCAAGGCTCTAACCCTAACGTCAAGCTTTAGCTAAGCCTATTAGTTTTATGTTAGACTCTAGTTTAGTTTACAAATTTTCAGAATGTTACAATATCTCCCCCTTGGGAACATTCGTCCTCGAATGATGATCTAGAAACCTTACAGAAGTAAAGACTCAACACTAGCAGCCCATTATGCATGAAACATAACAATAATGCATAATTCAAAGGAGAAAACATCAACTCCATCTCAAAACATAATCAATGCAATACAACGGAGTAGGAAGTACATCTAACAACCCAATATGCACGAAACTCAATATTTCTCATTTTCATAGGAGGAACTAACTTCTCCAACTAAAATAATGCTCAACACAACATCATGGAGCCAATATGCAATTACTCTCAAAAGCATACTAAATCATGTTCATCAACACATCTCATGAAGTCAAAATAGGCAATTAATACCAAATGCACAACAACATGAGGAATAGAATTCATGTAGAATCATTTTCTCTCTAAACATGAATTTCATAAGGAACATGCACAATATAAGGAAATCATGGAAAAGTTCATACAACACACATGACTTCCAAAACACTAAAACACAAGAGGAACTAATTACCTCAAGCTTGAATAGGAGTAGAAGGAAAAAGATGAGGATATCGGGAATTCATATCGGCCTCGACATCCCAAGTACCACCCTCAACTAAATGATTCCTCCACAAAACCTTCACATAAGCTATTTCCTTATTTCTCAATCTCTTAGCTTGCCGGTCAAGGATCTCTACCAGAAACCTCTTCATAGGAAAGGCTTTCATAAACTCCTAACCCTTCTAGAGGAATAATGGACACCGTGTCTCCAATACACTTCTTAAGCATAGAAACCTGAAATACCGAATGAACCGGAGCCAACTCATTTGGTAAATCCAACTCATAGGCAACTTTCCCAATACACTTCAAAATTTGGTATGGGCCTACATATCAGAGACTAAGTTTCCCTTTCTTTCAAACCTCATAACACCCTTCATAGGTGAGATTTTCAAATAGACCCAATCACCAACTTCAAATTCTAGGTCCCTCCTCCTCACATCGGCATACGATTTTTATCTACTTTGAGCCATTTTCAACCTCTCTCTAATGAGTCAAACTTACTCAATAGTTTCAAAAACTGATTCGGGACCAATAAGAGCAATATCACCTACCTCAAACCAACCAACTGGATACATACATCTCCTACCATACAAGGCTTCAAAAGGAGCCATACCAATACTTGAATGGTGACTATTGTTGTAGGGAAATTCTATCAAAGACAAGTGGTCATCCCAATTACCTTTAAAATCTATAACGCATTCCCTCAACATGTCCTCTTAGGTTTGAATGGTACGTTCCGCTTGACCATCCATTTGAGGGTGGAAAGCGGTACTAAGATTCACTTTAGTGCCAAGCCCCTTTTTGAAGGACTTCCAAAAGTGAGATGTAAATTGAGTACCTCGATCCGAAATGATAGATAGAGGAACTCCATGCAACCTCACTATCTCACTTATATACAACTTGGCATAGTCTTCCGCCAAGTGAGAAACCTTAACGGGAATAAAGTGGGTTAATTTTGTCATCCTATCCAGAATGACCCAAATAGAGTCATGATGCCTTCGGGTACGAGGCAAACCCACAATAAAATCCATATTCACATCTTCCCACATCCAAGTAGGAATATGAATGATTTTTGATAAGCCTCCCGACCTTTGGTGCTGAACCTTAACTTGTTGACAATTAGGACTTTTGGCTACAAATCCCATAATATCTTTCTTCATACCATTCCACCAATATACTTCTTGTAGATCACGGTACATCTATGTGGCTCCCGGATGAATAGAATACCGAGAACTACGAGACTTCTCTAAATTTTCTCCCTCAATACATCAACATCTGGAACACATAATTGACCCTGGTACCTAAGTACCCCATCTTCCCCTTGGGAGAAAGCCTCAATGGACTTTTTGAGTACCGATTCTTTCCACTAAACTAATATAGGATCGAGGTCTTGTTTAGACTTCACATCCACCACAGAGGACGATTCAGAGACATTATGAACCATGAAACCACCCTTGGTTGAACCCACTAGTTGCTCACCTAGCCGAGTAAACCTATGCACATCGTGAACCAACTCTTTCTTCTCATCCTCACATAAGCCACACTACTCATAGATAATCTACTAAGAGCATCCACTACCATATTAGATTTGCTGGGGTGATAAAGGACACTTATGTCATAATCCTTCAATAATTCTAACCACCTTCATTGATGAAGATTCAAGTACTTTTGACTAAACACATATTGAAGACGCTTGTGATCGGTGAAAACATTGATGTGCCGCGAATTCTTGGCACATTTGATGCTTAAAACTAAGAATTAAGACTAAAATTGAGTGTATTTATGTGGATATAATGTGTTTGGTAGTGTTGTACAGGTGAAACATGTGAAAGTTAAAGTAGATAGAAAAGAAGAAGAAATAAGTGGAGGTGAATTGAAGTTTAGTAAAGACCACAGACGGTCTTCACTATGGATCGTGGTGCGAGTCATGGTTCTAATCCCGTGCTTGGTGTTGGAAGAGTTGAGATTTGGTAGGATCAAGTAAAGATCACGGCCAACCTCACGGACCGTGGTCATCATAACGGTTCGTTGTTGTGCTCGTAAAGTTGAAACAATGCCTATCCTTTAGGAAGATGGAGTGCATGAGAAACCAAGTGAAGACCACAGAGGGTTTCATGGGTCGTGGTCACTATAACGGCCCATGGTGGTGATCGTGAAAATGATCCAGTACCTAGGCCTCGAAGAGCTTAAATAGGAAGTGACCAAGTGAAGACCACGGGCACCTTTATGGACCGTGGTGAGCGCCACAACCCGTGGTGATGTCTGTGATATATGTTCCAGTTTTCAAGCCTTTAAGACAAAAGGACGAGGAGTGCCAAGGGAGGACCACAAAGGGCTTCACAACACGTGAAGCCCTTGACGGGCCGTATAAGTGGGCGTGAAGGGCCTGACATTCCAGTCCTATTTCGAGTAGGACTCTTTTTTTAAAACACTTATTTAAATTAATTAGGTCATTTTTATGTTTTATCATATATTTCAATGAACAACGAATAATTTTCCATTATTCATAGCTTTTGGTTTTTGATTTTGGATATTGAATTTAGTTTTGAAGTTTAGTTTTTCGGTTCTTGAAATATCAAAGTGGTGGTTGATTTGCTTATTCTCGGAAGTATTTACTAACATGTTTTCATTATATCTTTCTGAACATTAACGTGAAATTATGAGTATCTAAAAACCACAACTGGGGTTGTGGAATCCATGATGGATTTCTAATTGTGATTTCGTAAAATGAGTGAAAGGCAATTTGTGGTTATAAATTGTAGTTTAGTTATTGTTATTGATGGTTTCTGATGACCGCACGCATTAGGATGAGCTTGCATCTGTCATTTGTTCGAGAGAAAAATGATATTTAGGAAAAAGCTAAACTAATCTACCTAAATGGAGTGAAAGTTTGAGTTCGAGAGAAAAGAACCTTAACACCATTGTAGGCGAGGTTTAATTGTGTGACACTCTAGGACCTAGAGGGATTGAGTGAAGATTATCTGAGTAGACTGAAAAGTGTTAGATATAGTTAACTTGCATGTAATTTGTAGACATAAGTTGCCTGAAACTCAATTATGGAAAAGCATTAGACGTAACATTATGGGGAACACAATCCTAGTTTCATTTAATTATTGAAACAACTTCAAAACCGATATTTTGTTAATTGTTGAATTAGACTATAGTTCGCAATTTTGGTTACCAAAGCATTAACACTAAATCCAATTTTAATTTCTGCAATTGTTTATTTAGAAAATAATAACGACATTAGAGGAAAACGCGATAGTGAAATCATTTCTGTAAAGAAATTCTCTGTGGGATCGACCTTAACTCACGTTGAATTCTGTAGATTGACTTCGACCGTGTATATCTCTTAATTGAGGTGTAAGTTTGGATGTATCAAACTTTGGCGCCGCTGCCGGGAAATTTCAATTCAGAAGTATTTTTACTATCTTTATTCTAAATGTAGTTAGATTTCCTATTTTTACGTCTTGTTCTTTGTCTGTGTCTCTTTCATGTGAGTTCGTCGGTGTATGCCAAATACCAGAAGTAAGGGAGCACCATTAGTCCAATACGATCCAGAACTCAAGAAAACAATCCGTAAGATGGTGAACGCACAACAACTTGAGGCATAGAGACAAAGATTTGGATTGGAATCTGAAACCGTCGCAAGGGGTATTCAACCGAATACTGTGAACAATCAACCTAAGGCAGTGGACGAAACATAGCAGTGGATGGAATTATTCCTCCACACCTCCAACAAATAGCTCCAAGGGGTAGAGCACAACATCCAACTAATATGATGTATGAGGAGGATGACTTGGACTTGGACGGAGCTGGAGCAACTGGAGTGATAGTGTTACCTGCACTACCTCCAGGTGTTAAATTTACCATCACCAGCACTATGATTCAACTTCAAAATCTGAAAGGTATGTTCAGGAGGGTAACTGGTGATGATGTTGATCAGCATCTGATGAATTTGGTGGTGATTTGGAAGTCGCAAAAGATTCTTGGAGTAAGCCAAAAAGCGATGAGATTAAGGTTGTTCCCTTTGTCTCTTACTGTAGAGGCAACCAACTGGTTGAATAAGATGTCGGTTGACTCAACCAAGATTTGGAATGAATTGAAGGAGGCTTTCCTAGAGCGATTCTTTCCAGAATCAAAAAAGCTGCAAATGAAAGACGAGATCAGTGCCCATAAGCAGCTATTAGGAGAAGCAATGCATGACAGTTGGTGGAGATTCAGCCAGAAGCTGAAAAAGTGCCCAAACCATGGTCTCACTGAGAGGCATTTAAAACATGCTTTCTATAGATCGTTGAATTATGTCACTAAACCTTTTGTTGATGCAGTGTGTGGAGGATCATTTATGAAGAAGCCATTCTCAGAGGGCATGCAATTGATGGACGGAGTGTCAAAGAATAACAGGGCATGGTACACTAGGAATACAGAAGTAGGATATCTGGGGTACACATTTGAACTGTCGACTGAGGAAAGGAAGTGAGAAGAAGAAAAAGATCAGGATATGGTACACATGAAAACCCAGATATATCTACTCACGAAGCATATTGTTTCCAAGTCTGAAAAGGTAAATAATGTGAGCCAACCAAATAGGTTTGAAGATCAGGACATTGATCTAGATGAGGAGGCAAATTACCTGGGAAACCAAGGAGGTTTGCAAAATTATAACTCGGGCAACCAGGGTTACAATTCTGGAAATGTAGGTCAGAACTTCTCAAGGGAAGGATAGTATAATAGGTTAGCAAACAAAGAGAAGGGAAACTGGCAGAATAGAGATGGGTATAGAAATGACCGCAGTGGTATATATGTGCCCTCACGTAATAGAGACCGGGAAAGGGGTAGTTCCAGCACTTCTAAGCTGGAAGACATGTTGGCCAAGGTGCTACAAAACATGGAATCAACTGATGCAGGGGTGAAGGAGATGAAAACTGATTTCTCCAGTATGAGTCAACTGGAAAACTCTCACACCACCTCCATCAAGCAGATTGAGCAGCAGTTGGGGCAACTTTCAGCCTCATTAAATCAGAGAAAGAATGGGTCACAACCAAGTGACACGATCCAAAACCTTAAGAAAGATGGGAATTGCATGGCTATCGCCACCAGGAGTGGTAAGATTCTTACTGACCCAATTTTTGTAAGTACTAAACATGACCAGGTATTGGAGCAAGCTGGAAGAGAGGAGGATGAAGTTGAGCAAGTAGATGACTATGAAGATGCTTAATCAATAGCCAAACTAGTAGGAGTTAAATAAAAAGAGGTTGAGGGAACCTTGCGTTTACAGCAAATCCCAAGTCCACCTCCTCATTTCCTTCAAAGGCTTAATAAGAAAGTCGAAGATGGGAAATTTTTTAAGTTCATCACCATGCGATGATAACTGTCAGTCAACATCCCATTAGTAGAAGCCCTTGAGCTGATGCCACGATATGCCAAGTTCATGAAGGACTTGGTTACCAAGAAAAGAGCAGTGAGTATTGATTTGACTAACCATATTCATCACTTCGGTGCTATTGCTAACAGGTCTATGGTGCAGAAGAAGGAAGATCTGGGTGCATTCACCATACCGTGCATTATCCGATCAATCAAATTTGCAAAGTCCTTGTGTGATCTAGGGGCTATCATAAACCTGATGCCACTGGCCATCTACAAGCAACTGGGTTTAGGAGTTCCAAAACCCACAACCATAAGGTTGATGGTAGCAGATAGGTCAGTGAAGTGACCTGTAGGCATACTATGTGATGTGCTTGTAAAGGTGGATACGTTCATCTTTTCGGAAGACTTCGTGATCTTGGATTGCAAAGTGGATTTTGAGGTTCCCATTATTTTGGGAAGACCATTCCATGCTACAGGACGAGCATTGGTAGATGTTGAGAGAGGAGAACTAAAATTTAGACTCAACAACGAAGAGGTAAAGTTTAATATTTGCAGGTCCATGAAGCACCCACATGGCATGAATGTGGTGTCTGCAATAGAGGTCTTTGATGAAGAAGAAATGGGAGAAACTATTAAAGAGAGGTTAGATGTTGAGACCTTAGCCACAGTGCTGATGAATTTTAGAACTGATTTCAGGTCTGATTATGTAAAGACTGTTAATGCGTAGCAGGGTATTGGAGCACACTCTTATGCTCCAAAGAAATTGGACCTGGATTTGATAAATAGGTCAAGTCCTCCAGCAAAGCCATCCATTCAGGAACCACCTGTGCTGGAACTGAAACAATTGCCAGTCACCTAAGGTATGTATTTTTGGGAACTAACAACAATTTTCCTTTGGTTTTGGCCGCAGATTTGAATGATGAGCATGTCTAAGCTGTGATCAAAGTGTTGATTAGGTACAAAAGGGCCATTGGGTGGACCATTGCTGACATCATTGGGATACCTCCGGGTATATGCACTCATAAGATCGAACTTGAGAAAGACTGCAGCCCAAGCATTGAACACTAGATGAGGTTAAACCCACCGATGCAAGATGTGTCAAAAAAGGAGATAATCAAATGTTTAGATGTTGGGGTGGTGTACCATATTTCTGACAGTCACTGGGTTAGTCCAGTACAATGTGTGCCCAAGAAGGGTGGTATGACTGTGGTCGCGAATGCAAAGAATGAGCTGGACCTATAAAGACCAGTTGATGGATGGTGAGTGTGTATAAACTACATGAAGCTAAACAAGTGGACTTTGAAGGATCACTTCCAAATGCCTTTCATGGACCAGATGCTTGACAGGTTGGTTGGAAAAGGGTGGTATTGCTTCTTAGATTGATACTCTGGCTACAACCAGTTATCGATTGCTCCTGAAGATCTAGAATACGTCAAAACTTACACCTCGATTAAGAGATATAAATGGTTGAAGTTAATTTACAGAACTCAACGTGAGTTGAGGTCGATCCCACAGAGAATATCTTTACAGAAATGATTTCACTGTCGTGTTTTACTCTAATGTCGTTATTATTTCCTAAATAAACAATTGTAGAAAGTAAAATTGGGTTTTGTGTTAATGCTTTGGTAACAAAAATTGCAAACTAAAGTCTAATTCTACAATGAACAAAATATCGGGTTCGAAGTTGTTTCAATAATAACTGAAACTAGGATTGTTTTCCCAATAACATTACGTCTAATGTTCTTCCGTAATTGAGTTTTAGGTAACTTACGTCTACAACCTACATGTGAGTTAACTATATCTGACACTTCTCAGTCTATTCAGATAATCTTCACTCAAGTCCTCTCGGTCCTAGAGTGTTACACAATTTACCCTCGCCAACAATGGTGTTAATGTTCTTTTCTCTTGAACTTGAACTTGACTCCAATTAGTTAGATTAGTTTAGCTTTTTCCTAACTACAATTTTTCTCTAGAACAAATGACAATTACAGGCTCATCCTAATGTATGCACTCATCAGAATAGATGAATAACGGAAACTAAACTATAGTTTATAACCACAAGTTGTCTTTCACTCGTTTTACGAAATCACAATTCAAATTTTTTCATGGATCCCACAACCCCAGTTGTGGTGTTTAGCTACTCATAATTTCACGTAAATGTTCAGAAACATATAATGAAAATATGTTAGAAAATACTTACGAGAATAAGCAAATCAACAACTACTTTGATATTTCGAGAATCGGAAAACCGAACTTAAAACTTAATTCACTATCCAAAATCAAAAATCAAAAGCTATGAATAATGGAAACTTGTTCTTTGTTCAATGATATATATGATAAAACATAAAAACGACCTAATTAATTCAAATAAGTGTTTTAAAAAAGGAGTCCTACACGAAATAGGATTGGAATGTAGGGCCCTTCACGCCCACTTATACGGCCCGTCAAGGGCTTCATGGTCCGTGAATCCCTCTGTGGTCCTCCCTTGGCACTCCTCATCCTTTAGTCTTCAAGGCTTGAACACTCGAACATATATCACGGACGTCACCACAGGTCGTGGAACTGACCACGGTCCGTAAAGGTGCCCGTGGTATTCACTTGGTTACTTCTTATTTAATATCCTTGAGGCCTAGTTACTGGATCATCTTCACGATCACCACCACGGGACGTTAGAGTGACCACGGCCTATGAAGCCTTCAGTGGTCTTCACTTGGTTGCTCATGCACTCCATCTTCCCAAAAGAAATGACTTTTCAATCAAAGTCAATAAAGAAAACAAAATAGGGTTGTGAGGAAGGGTCATCATAAACTTGATGCCGCTGGCCATCTACAAGCAACTGGGTTTAGGAGTTCTAAAACCCATAGCCATGAGGTTGATGATGGCAGATAGGTCAATGAAGCGACCTGTGGGCATACTATGTGATGTGCTTATAAAGGTGGATACGTTTATCATTCCGGCAGACTTAGTGATCTTGGATTGCGAAGTGGATTTTGAGGTTCCCATTATTTTTGGAAGACCATTCCCAGCTACAGGACGAGCATTGGTAGATGTTGAGCGAAGAGAACTAAAATTTAGACTCAACAACGAATAGGTAAAGTTTAATATTTGCAGGTCCATGAAGCAACCACATGACATGAATGTGGTGTCTGCAATAGATGTCTTTGATGAAGAAGAAATGGGAGCATTTATTGAAGAGAGGCTAGCTGTTGTGACCTTACACGCAGTGCTGATGAATTTTGAAGCAGATTACAGGTTTGATTATGTAGAGACTGTGAATGTGTTGCTGGATATGGGAGCACACTCTTATGCTCCAAAGAAATTGAACCTGGATTTGAAAATCAGGCCAAGTCTTCCAGCAATGCTATCCATTGACGAACCAACAGTGCTGGAACTGAAACAGTTGCCCAATCACCTGAGGTATGTATTTTTGGGAACTAACAACACTTTACGTATGATTTTGGCCACAAATTTGAATGATGAATAGGTCCAAGTTGTGATAAAATTGTTGATTAGGTACAAAAGGGCCATTGGGTGGACTATTACTGACATCATCGAGATACCTCCGGGTATATGCACTCATAAGATCAAACTTGAGGAGGACTGCAGCCTAAGCATTGAACAACAGAGGAGGTTAAACCCACCGATACAAAAGGTGGTCAAAAAGAAGATAATCAAGTGGTTAGATGTTGGGGTGGTGTACCCCATTTCTGACAGCCACTGGGTCAGTCCAGTACATTGTGTGCCAAAAAAGGGTCATATGACTCTGGTCGCGAATGCAAAGAATGAGTTGGTCCCACAAAGACCAGTTACTGGATGGCGAGTGTGTATGGAATACAAGAAGCTGAACAAGTGGACTTTGAAGGATCACTTTCCAATGCGTTTCATGGACCAGATGCTTGACAGGTTGGCTAGAAACGGGTGGTATTGCTTATTAGATCGATATTCTAGCTACAACCAGATATCGTTTGCTCCTGAAGATCAGGAAAATACTACCTTGACATGTCTTTATGGCCCCTTTGCATTTAAACGCATACCATTTAGACTATGTAATGCACCAACAACTTTCCAAAGGTGTATGATATCTATCTTCTCAGACATGGTGGAGGATACTCTGGAGGTCTTCATGGATAACTTTTATGTGGTAGGTGATACCTTTGATGATTGTTTGTTTAATCTTAGCAGGGCCCTATAGAGATGCAAGGACGCAAATCTAGTGTTGAAATGGGAGAAGTGCCATTTCATGGTCAAAGAAGGCACAGTCCTTGGACAGAAGGTGCCGCAGAAAGGGATTGAGATCGACAAGCCAAAATTGAGGTGATTGAAAAGTTACCTCCACCTATTTGTGTGAAAGGTGTTCGGGGTTTCTCAGGACATGCCAGATTCTGTAGGCATTTCATCAAGGACTTATCTAAGATTGCACACCCCATTTGTAAGCTTTTGGAGAAAGAGGTGACGTTTGTTTTTGATGAGGCATGTCTCAGAGCTTTTGAATGCCTAAAGAAGAAGCTGATTTCTACACCGGTGATCATTGGCCCAGACTGGGCTGAGCCGTTAAAGGTAATGTGCGACGCTAGTGGTACTGCTTTGGGGTTATGTTAGGGCAGAAGCGCAACAAGATGTTTCATCTGATTTACTGTGCTAGTAAGTCACTGAATGAAGCACAACGAAATTACACAGTTACTGAATAGGAACTGCTGGCTGTGGTGTATGCTTTTGAGAAGTTTAGAGCTTAATTTCTGGGCACTAGAGTGATAATCCATATGGACCATGCAGCTCTGAGATACCTCATGGCAAAGAAGGATGCCAAACCAAGGTTGATCAGATGGGTGTTACTTCTTCAGGAGTTTGATTTTGAGGTTAAGGATAGAAAAGGTTGTGCGAACCAAGTAGTTGATCACCTGTTAAGGTTGGAGGCTGAAAAGAAGAGGAACTTGAGCTCGACATAAATGATTTGTTCCCGGATGAGCAGGTATTAGGCGCTACTCTTGATCTTATTCCCTGATTTGCTGATTTTGCTAACTATCATGTTAGTTATTTGATGCCTGAGGGGATGACTTATCAACAGAGGAAGAGGTTCCTACATGATGTGGGTAAGTATTTTTGGGATGAACCTTATCTATATAGGGTGTGTGCTGACAACATCATCAGACGACATGTTCCTGAAGCTGAGATGTTGCATATTCTATAGGCCCATCACTCCTCTCCGGTAGGTGGTCATCATGGAGGTGCCCGGACAGATAATAAGATACTTCAATGTGGGTACTACTAGCCCACAATTCATCAAGATGCGATGGATGTAGTGAGGAGTTGTGATGTGTACCAGTGACAAGGAGCCATATCTCGGCACCATGAGTTACCCATGACACATATTCTGGAAGTGGAGCTATTGGATGTGTGGGGAACGACTTCATGGTCCCATTTGTGAGCTCCTATGGGCAGAAGTACATACTGGTTGCAGTGCACTATGTGTCCAAATGGGTTGAGGCAGTTGCTTTTCCTGAGAATGATGGTAAGAGTGTTTCTAGTTTTCTGAAAAAGAATATCTTCTCAAGGTTCGGCAGACCCAGAGCTATCATCAATGATGGTGGTTCTTATTTATGCAATAAGGTATTCAGATCTCTTCTAACTAAATATGGAGTTAAACACCACAAGGTAGCAACACCTTATCACCCACAGACCAGTGGCAAAGTGGAGGTCTCCAATAGAGAAATTAAAGCAATTCTGTCTAAAATGGTGAATGGCAACAGGATAGATTGGGCGCGGAAGTTAGATGACGCTCTATGGGCATATCAGACAACTTTCAAGACGCCTATTGGTATGTCTCCATATCTATTGGTTTTTGGAAAGGCATGTCATTTGTTGGTTGAACTTGAGCATAAAGCACTCTGGCTTTGAAGAAGCTGAACATTAGTTGGAGCGAAACTGCAAACCTGAGGTTGGATAAGATCAGTGAGATGGAAGAGTTCTGTGTGAGAGCCTATGAGAGATCTGCACTGTACAGGGAGAGGATGAAGCTATATCATGACAAACATATTGAGAAAAGAAGCTTCACTCCTGGTGACTTAGTGTTACTTTTAAAATGCAGACTTTGTCTGTTTCCAGGAAAGTTGAGATCCAAATGGTCTGGACATTTTAAGGTCACTCAGGTATTCCAGTAGGGTGCGATTGATCTTGAAAATGACAAGGGCGAGAGGTTCAAAGCTAATGGCCAATGAATCAAGGCATACTTGGGTGTTCCAGAGGATGTGCAGATTGTGGAAGAATGTAAGCTTGATGAAGTCTGAGTAATCAAGGAGCATGCATCGCACCGCGCCGTTGAATTGTGCGCTGCTTGGGAAGCAACCCAAGATGTAATTTTATTAGGTATTGTTCTTTTTCCTTATTTTTCTTTATTTTTATAGTCACTATATGTTGGTGTGTGTAGGAGGGAATGGGTTAAAAATTGCAGGACCTGAGTGCAAACTGCTCTTCACATGCAACTTCACGGACCATGGTGCCCTTCACGGGCAACTTCCCGGTCCGTCAATCTTAGCACCAACCTAAAGGAGCTACTGGAATTTGCAAGAAAAAAGTTCACGAAAGCGTTCACGGTCCGTCATGATTTGTACTGATCGTCTAGCCTCTCGTGAACCACAAGTAAGTATTTTTCTCCCAAGTCAGTTTTACGGACCACTATACGGACCGTGGTGACCTTCATGGGTACTTTCACGGCCTTTCGCCCACAACCCATTCCTACTACTACCCGACCGACCCACAATGGCACCAAAATTAGAAAGAATAGTATATATGATTCCTAAAGTGCCAAAGGTCGGGTTTTTCCTCTTTTTCTCTTCTATAATGGCTCTTAAAAGGTTAGAAACGGTTCCCATCATCAATCAATCCTAAATTCATCGAAGAATCGAAGCCCTTATCTTAAGTTGTCAAGAACCTCAAGTCGCACTCACTGATTCATCTTTTGATTGATATTTTCTTCAAAATTCCAAATAAGCTCTCTTATCACTTGCCATAAGTTTGATCTTGTCTAAAAGTGAGTTTGATTTAGTCGAGTTTAGCATGATTATGTGACGAGTTACTTTGATTGGTATTGATTTGTTGTGGGTTAAGTTGAATTGGGTATTGTTTATTGTTCTTGTACTTGAGTATGATTACAGTGGGTTTGAATTAGTTGTGAGTTTATGAGGGTAGTTGGATTTATGAAGTATAGTGTTGATATGTGGGTACATGTTTGGTTGGATGAGTATCGTGTTTATTGGCAGTGTGCTTGTTAAAACTCGATGATGTTAATAGCCTCATTGTGATCTTGTGTGAAAATGAGGATACCTACTTGTTGAAGATCAATTGAATTGATATTTTTCTTATGTGGGGATGATAATAGTAGGTTGAAATTATGTTTGTCTAAATTGGTTGTGATCTGATGTGTTAGTTGAATTTATTTAGAAAAGTGGTGATGTTTGGATATGTGTTTGGTGTGATCCTATGTATAAATGGGAGTTTGGTGCTGTAAATTTGAAATATAGTGAATTTGGGGAAGACGATAACTAAAGAAATGGCCAAGTGTAAGACCATGATAGGTTTTACGGACCATGGAAGCCACCACGAGTCGTGAAACCAATCGTGGACGACACTTGAATTCCTTCCACCCATCAGGTAAGTTCACGACCAGTATCACGGACCGTGGTTCAATCCACGGGTCATGTAACCGTCTGTGAACATTTCTTGGTCAACCTTTTGCTACACACTGATTCTATAAGAACTCCACGAGAGATTTAACGGACCATGGTACCTACCACGACCCGTGGGAACCCCCGTACAGTTTACTTATATGCTGTATTATTTAATTTTTTGTACTTTTGTTTGTGTCGTCTTTTAATTCTATGGTCCTTCCAAATGATAGATTGGGTGACAGCATTCTTAATGAAAGGCATCACGATGAAATTACACAGAGTAAGTCTGAGTACCCGATAGTGTGTCTTTTTATTGATTTGTGTATTTAATAAGTTTTGTAATTCTCAGGTACTATGGCTCCTCAAAGAAAGAACGCAACCAAGCATGCCCCCCTCACTACTTCTCAATCCGAAGGTCATGATGACTCTGAATATAGTAGTTCCGAGGTGCAAATAAATGTCACACCTGACGATCTTCCACCGCGAGCTACTAGATCCACAGCAACAAGGGCTATCCTCCAGGACACTCTTCCTCAGTCTGAACAGGGAGGTAGTAGTTCTGGTAACGGGAAGGACTCGGGAAGTAAATATGATCCTGCTTCTGGTAGCCAAACTGCTGATAATTCGGGGGGCAGTGCTGAGTCTGTAAGCGGTTCTCAGGAAGATGCAACCAGCTATCCACCTATGGTAAATACAGAAGTTGAAACTGGAATAAGGGAGGAGGCAGATGCTACATATGAGGGTATAGAGATCACCACCGATTACACCATGGTGATGTATGTGAATATCCATGAACCTGATCCTACAGCGAGACAACATCTGATTGACTGTTACCTCTCCATGTGGATTGTCAACCGGTCTAAAGAATTCTTCAATAATGGCATTGTGAACAAAACTGGCAGCTTCAAGTAGCGAGCAATCATGCTTGAGTCTAGGGTACTGGTAGCTGATATCAAGGCATTTCCCGACATTTATTGGACATTTCAGTCTCATCAGTTTGAATAGATGGACAATGCACCTGGAGAATACGCTAGCCATCTTGCCAGCGAGTTTTATTCATCTTATGCAACTACACTAATGATCTTTGATGCAGAAACATATACTACGAAACATGGACAGAAAGACATTGCTATTACCTGGGGTCCACTCAACTCAATTGTAGTTTGGGGTAAATCGATAGATATCTTTGAGGTGACTATCAACAGGATGTTACATGGGACATAATACACTGCACCAGCTTCAGTTGGCCTTTTTGAAGGCAAACATTACGAGGTCACCAGTGATATTACGATGGAGGATCAAAATTCTCAAGAGAGGGATTTGCGATGGATTGCAAACCAAATTATTGTAGATGGGGAAATGCAGTTTGGGTCACAACAACTCCAACACTCATTACTAAAGCTTCACTATCTTTTCCAGCCAAGGTTTTGTGGGCTGTTGTGCGGGCACAATTGCGACTGACAGCTAATGATAACACTTTGTCCCCTTTCCTGGCGTCGTTGGTAGCGTGTATTATGGTTGGTTATCCGGTAAATGTGGGGAAAATTATAGCGACCGAGATGTGAGACAGGGCATTGAATGAGACAGCTGGACTTCCATTTCCCTGTCTGATAGGGAAATTATGTCGACAAGTGAACATTCCTCTAAACTGGCTGGTTGACAGATGGGGTGAAGTATTCAGACTCACCCAAGTTTCTAAGATCAAAGATGTTGCGAACCATCTCTTTGGTGCGAAATCTGCAGCTATAGGTACCTTGGTTGTTGTCCCTCACGTACCAATTGACATCCCACATACAGATAGAGGTCCAGAGCAGGGATGCTCATCACAACCTTCCACAAAGGCACCACCACCTCCAGTTTCAGCCTCAGAAGGCTCCAGGCACCTTTGTCACTATCCTTATGTTATTTCTTGAGAAATTGGTTGCAGATCAGCGCTAAACTAGGACCTTAGTCGACCAGATTGTCAGCTGGATGCCTCAGCTAATAGAGAGAGATGTGTTAGTTGCAGAGAAAGAGATTAAAGATGAGATGCGGAAGGAACTGGATGTCTTAAAAGATAGGATGGATTGTTTGGAGATCCTTGTCAAAGATCGCTTCCAGGCTGCCAGTTCAGTAGATACTGATGAATTCAAGTGACAATTGACCGAGATGCGAACTCAGATTGCTAAACTGGCTGAAAAGCCAGTACAGGTGCCCACTTCAGTCATGCCAGATTCTTTAATGCAATTTCTCAATCAGGCACCCTCCACTCAATCGCTTGACGATTTATGGGGTGACCTACCCAAGAGTATGTCCGGCAAGAGGAAACACACAGTCGGAGAATCTGATGAAGAGCTGCCTAGTGACCTGTCTAGAGAGGAAAGAAATCATCAGAAGAAAGCTCGTAGGTCATCAAGGAGGGAAGCTCGAGAGAAAGAAGCACTTGAGCAACAACAACATGATGCAGCATTAGCTGGAGCCTCTGGTAGCATAGCAGTTGTCCCGACAAGTGGTAGACAACCTAATCCTGTGCTGAGTTCTAAGAGTGCACCCATTGATAAGGGTGTCGATGCTGAGCCGACTACCGGCGCCTAGAGCGTCGTAGGTATGACCCCTCCTCACAACCCTGTTTTGTTTTCTTTATTGACTTTGAGGGCAAAGTCATTTCTATTGGGGATGGGGTGGTGAGTAACCTTCTGTTCTATCTATTAGAATGAATGGATGTTGACTCTGAGTTTACTATGAAAACTGTTATGGTTTTGTATTCTTGTGTTTGTGTGGTGTGTTGAGCTGTGCAACAACTAATCTATGTTTAATGATTACCTTGATCTGAGGTTTGACTGTTAGGATCTTTAGATGACATCTTAGATATTTACATGTTGAGCATTGCTAGTCTGATCAATAAATTGGTGAACCAAGAAACTGGATAGTGTAGTCCTGTGTCATGTGTGTGTGAAAGTTTTTCTTGAAGTCTAACACTAGCAGCAGAAACTAGAACTTGCCCGAGTAGTTTTGCTTAAATCTGAGGATAAATGGATAGGAAATGATCAATAGGCCATTTTTGGTAAGCCATTAAAAAGCCAAAAATAAACAACCAAATAAAAAGCTTATCACTTGAACCCAATTTGAGCCTAAAAATCAACTTTTGTTCTTACCCAATAAATATCATATCCTTCAGTTTTCGAAGATACGATGTACCAACTCAGGCCAAAAGGGTAAGTTGAGGGTGTTTGCAATCCTAGCAGAGAGAAAAAGTGAAAAAGAAGGTTCAACCAATGAGCTGAGTGCATAAAAATGCAAATAAAAAAATATGAAGGAAAGACAAGAAAAAAAAAACTAATGGCTATTGGGATGTGCTGAAATGAAGAAAAAGAGGGAATCACCAAGAAAAGAGTTGTCTGAAAATGAAACTTTGGAAAACTAAGGGACTAGTGACTCTCAAACCCAAATATCCATTCCCTAACCTGAGCCTATGTTATAAGCCGATAAAGTCCTTCATCCTATTCCGTGTGTTTGCAAGATATAGTGTAGACAAGAAGGGCAAGCCTATGGTACTTTGTTGCTAGTGTTAGAAGTTCTTTGAGAATGTGAGCATAGTACTTAGTCCCAATTATCATGAATGAGGGACTTCTTTGGTGTGAAAACACAGTGATTGCATTTGAGAGTAGATTGTGTTAGCTGATAATTCACAGGCATAAGCATGATCGATTGTGAGTAATGAGATGTCATAAATTGATTATTGCACGTTAGATTCATGGTTTTAGATAAAAATTATTTTTGAGATGGCTGTTGTGTAGTTTCAAAAGTGTTTAAATGACTTGAGGGTTGAATGTATTGTTTTCTCATCACTTGAGGACAAGTAATGGTTCTAAGTTGAGGGTGTTGATGTGCCGCAAAATCTTGGAGCATTTGATGCTTAAAACTAAAGATTAAGATTAGACTCGAGTGTATTTATATGGATATAATATGTTTGGTAGTGTTGTACAGGTGAAACAGGTGAAAGTGAAAGTAGATAGAAAAGAAGAAGAAATCAGTGCAGGTGAATTGAAGTTTAGTAAAGAACACAGACGACCTCACGGTCTGTGGTTTTCAATACGGATTGTGGTGCGAGTCGTAGTTCTAAACCAGTGCTTGGGGTTGGAAGAGTTGAGATTTGGTAGGATCAAGTAAAGATCACGGCCATCCTCATGGACCGTGGTCATCATAACGGTCAGTGGTTGTGCTAGTGAAGTTGAATCAGTGCATGTCATTTGGGAAGGTATAGTGCATGAGCAACCAAGTGAAGACCGTAGAAGGTTTCACGGGCCATGGTCACTATAACGGCCCGTGGTGGTGATCATGAAAATTATCCAGTACCTAGGCCTCGAGGAGCTTAAATAGGAAGTGACCAAGTGACGACCACGAGCACCTTTACGAACCGTGGTCAGTGCCACGACCCATGGTGACATCCGTGATGTATGTTCCAGTGTTCAAGCGTTCAAGCCTTCAAGACTAAAGGATGAGGAGTGCCAAAGGAGGACCACGGAGGGCTTCACAGACCGTGAAGCCCTTGACTAGCCGTATAAGTGGGCGTGAAGTGCTCGACATTGCAGTCATATTTCTAGTAGGACTCATTTTCTAAAACACTTATTTGAATTAATTAGGTCATTTTTATGTTTTATCATATATTTGATTGAACAACGAACAATTTTCCATTATTCATAGCTTTTTGTTTTCGATTTTGGATATTGAATTAAGTTTGAAGTTCGGTTTTCCGGTTCTTGAAATATCAAAGTGTTGGTTGATTTGCTTATTCTCGTAAGTATTTTCTAACATGTTTTCATTATATGTTTCTGAACATTTATGTGAAATTATGAGTAGCTAAACATCACAACTGGGGTTGTGGGATCCATGACGGAATTCTAATTGTGATTTCGTAAAACAAGTGAAAGGCAATTTGTAGTTATAAATGTAGTTTAGTTTTCGTTATTCATGTATTCTAATGAGTGCACACATTAGGATCACTCTGTATCTGTCATTTGTTCGAGAGAAAAATGATAGTTAGGAAAAAACTAAACTAATCTAACTAAATGGAGTCAATGTTCGAGTTCGAGAGAAAAGAACCTTAACACCATTGTAGGCGAGGGTAAATTATGCAACACTCTAGGACTGAGAGTACTTGAGTGAAGATTATCTGAGTAAACTGAAAAATGACAGATATCGTTAACTCGCATGTAATTTGTAGACGTAAGTTGCTTGAAACTCAATTACGAAAGAGCATTAGACGTAACTTTATGGGGAACACAATCCTAGTTTCAGCTAATTATTGAAACAACTTTGAAACCGATATTTTGTTAATTGTTGAATTAGAATTTAGTTTGCAATTTTAGTTATCAAAGCATTAACGCTAAACCCAATTTTACTTTCTGCAATTATTTATTTAAGAAATAATAACGACATTAGAATAAAATGCGACAGTGAAATAATTTTTGTAAAGAAATTCTCTGTGGGATCGACCTCAACTCAAGTTGAGTTCTGTAAATTGACTTCGACTGTTTATATATCTTAATTGAGGTGTAAGTTTGGACGTATCAAACATCTACATGGACCCCATACATGTAGTGTCTCCGTATCTTCAAAGCAAACACAACCGTCATTAATTCATTCATGATCATGGGTCGGATAATTCCTCTCATAGACATTAAGTTTCCTTGAAGCATAGGAAATCACCTTACCATGTTGCATGAACACACATCCCAACCCAACTCTAGAGGCATCAGAATAAACAACAAAACCATCTGTACCCTCTAGTAAGGTCAACACCGGAGCGGAAGTAAGTCTATCTTTCAACTCTTGGAAGCTTTTCTCACAAGCCTCGAACCACTCAAACTTAGATTTCTTTTGAGTCAAAGCCGTCAACGGAGAAGCAATGGAGGAAAACCCCTCAAAAACCTCCTATAATAACCGTCCAAACCTAGAAAGCTTCTAATATCAGAAGGAGTTAGAGGTCTAGGCCAACTCTTGACCGCATCCGACTTCTTAGGATCCACCTCAATACCCTTGCTCGACACAATATGACCAAGGAAGGCTACAGACCTTAGCCAAAACTCACACTTATTAAACTTCGCAAATAGTTGGTGATCTTTAAGGACTTGCAATAGAACCCTCAAATGGTCCATATGTTCACCCTCACTCCTTGAATAGATCAAAATATCATCGATAAAAATGATCACAAACATATCAAGGTATTGCATAAACACCCTATTCATTATGTCCATAAATGTCGCTGAGGCATTAGTTAGGTCAAATGACATCACAAGGAATTCATAATGCCCATACCTAGTTCGTAAAGACGTCTTGGGTATATCATCCCCTCTCACCCTTAGTTGGTGATACCCCGATCGAAGGTCAATTTTTGAGAAGTAAGTAGCCCCTTGGAGTTGATCAAACAAGTCATCTATTCTCGGAAGGAGATATTTATTCTTTATGGTCACCTTGTTCAATTGGCGATAGACAATGCACATTCTAAGAGACCCATCCTTCTTTCTAACAAACAATATCGGACCACCTCATGGAAAGATACTTGGCCTAATAAAACCCTTATTTAACAAATTATTTAATTGCTCCTTCAACTCTTTCAACTCGACCGGAGCCATTTCATAAGGAGGAATGGAGATAGGTTGTGTATCCGATAAAAGATCAATACCAAAATCTATTTCCCGCTTGGGAGGAACACCGGGCAAATCATTGGGAAAAACTTCCTAGAACTCATTCACTACTTGAACTGACTCTAAAGAAGGAACTTTGATTTCAACATCTATTACCCTAACAAGATGGTAAATACACCATTGTAGATCGTTTTCCTAGATTTAAGGCAAGAAACAAATTGACCTCTAGGGATAGAATTTCCCCCCTTCCACTCTGAAATAGGCTCATTTGGAAATTGGAATTTAACAACCCGAGTAATACAATCGATAGAGGCATAACATGCATGCAACCAATCCATACCCAAAATCACATCAAAGTGTAACATGTCTAACTCTACCAAATCCACCAAGGTAAATTTATGGGAAAAGTAAATGGGACAACTTCGATAAAATTTTATAGCCACCACCAAGTCACAAACCGGAGTAGAAACCGAAAATGGCTCTAATAACACTTCGACGAATATTTCAAACTTCATGGCCACAAAAGCTGTCACAAAGGACAAAGTAGCAACGGGATATAACAGAGTATAAACATCCATAGAAAAGACTTGTAACATACCGGTCACCATATCCGGAGAGCTCTCTTGGTCTTCACGAGATGGAAGAGCATAAAAACAGTTTTGCTTTTAAGCATTGGAGTTTGAACCGCTTGGAGGAGTTTGCTTATCTTCTCTTCTTGGCCGTAAGTGTTGGGAAATTTTTCAATTGCCATAACACATACCCAAATCGGCAAAGCATTTACCATCATGCTTATTTTCACATTTGGCACACGTCGGCTTTATCAGAGTTGTTTTCTTATCATAACCTCCTTAGGGTTTAGGGTTAGATACCCCATCCTTGTTGAGATTTGGAGCACTAGAGGAGTCTTGATTAGGGAACCTTTGTTTTAACCTTTGTCTACCTTTCCCATCAGACTTAGCATTGGAAAAATTCCCATCACCAGCTCTAGCTCTCTTCGCCTCCCTATTCATCTTCATGATCTTTTGCTCCTTAATTTGTTCAGCATGTACCATATGACTTGAAATATGCATACTTAGGATAAGCATTGCAAAACGAGATTCATTGACTACCAAGTCTGACACTCCCATCACAAATTTATTCATTCTAGCCCTCGAGTCTGCCACCATGGTTGGAGCATACATTGATAGTTGGGTGAGCTTAAGAGCATACTCTTTCACACTCATACCCCTTTGTCGAAGGTTTATGAACTCTTGCATTTTTTGTTCCCTCAACTCTTGGGGAAAGAATCTATCATGAGACTCTGATTTAAACGAATCCTATCCTATTAGGCCCGCTCGTACGGGTCTCTCACCTTTCCATTATTCATACCAAACTTGAGCCACATCTTTTAGTTGGTAGGTGGCTAACTCTGACTTCTCCCCCGAACACACCCCAATAGCATCAAGCACTTTGCAAACCTCATCGATAAACCTTTGGGGATCCTCCTCCACTTTGGAACCAAGGAACTCGGCAGGGTTCATCCTTGCAAAATCCCTCAATTTAGAAGCAGGGGAATTATTATTAGGGTTCAGGTGGGGCCCACCATCTTTGTTGGCTTGGGCCGTCATAGCTTGGGATTGAGTTTTCACGACTTGAGCTTGAGTAGTCATGGCTTGGGACAACATTAGAGAATCTGACCTAATCTCCACATTCGTCACAGCCGGAGGATTATTCGGTGCTTGATTAGCTTGAGGAGCTTCCTTATTCACATTGTCACCCTCCACTCTTCTTGTGTTAGCCCTTCGTGTATTCATTTCCTGAAGACACAAGAGAATGATTAGGAGAGTGACTTTTATAGAGTTAAACTCTAAGGCACGACTTAAGAGTAATGAAAGAAGTGAAATTTCCTAACATCTTATAGCCTCTCACTCATAAATGTGGCGCACTTCACACTCATGAACAAGACTCTACTAGACGTGGCTTATGAGACATTACCCTAGAATCATTCTAAACCTTTTGCCCTGATTACCCAGTTTGTCAAGACCCAAGGGTACCCCGTAGACGTAACAAGGCACATAATGCCCCTAAAGGCACCATCTAAGCCTCTTAGCATATCATAACATAAGTAAAGAACAATAAAGAGTAAAATAAATTGCAAGTCTTAAGAAGTTTTCATAAAAGCAATGTGGAAGTTTAGACTATTGTCTCATTTAGCCATCTATTACAATCGAAGTCTCAAAATAGGGTCACATCCCATAAAATAAATTTGAAAGTCTGGTACAATGAATGAAATGGAACTACAAAATAATTCATCCTCGGATCCATGAGGACTCACCACAAGCTTAGGAGAATAGTCGATCCACACTTATATCAAAGGAAGATCACCTCAAACACCGGAACCTACACTTTATGGAAAGATGTAGAAGAAATATGGGTTAGTACAAAAACGCACTAAATATGATAGTCATGCACAAAACCATGACAATATGCTAAAAAGGCACAATTTAGTTGAAGAGCATGTATTGTATCAAGTTTGAGAATCCTAATGAAAATTGGAGTGAAAGCATAATTCATTAGTATATTCAATATGTAAGTCATCACATCATAATAGAAATCTACTATGAATACCCTCAAAGTCTACCTGTTACATGCATAAGTAAGATCCCATAATCCTACCCATGGTAAGTAAAGCTCCTTGGGCAATCATAGTTAATAATTCATCATTTTAATTACATTGGGAATAAGACTTAACCGACATAAGCCATGTGAGCTTAACATCGAATTTGGTGTCATACCCCACACCGAAAAGAGGTGTCCTACTTGCCTAAGGTAGAACTAAATGTATTAGCTTTTAGGTGGATCCACAAGCTAAAGACCTATGAGGGCACATAGTTATGGGATACAGAGATTGCTACTAGAAAACCAACCTTACTTACCGGGGGAGCTTCCATCTCATTTTCAATATCCACTTGGTGCTAAGCATTACTTCCTATAATTATATGTTTAGTCTTGTATTGAATTTACATGCATGAAGGAGTGTCTTACCCTCCATCCAACACAATTCATAAAAATAGATCATAGATTCAATAGGTGAGAATGCAGTTTCAACCATAGAATCATCATATAGTTAGAAGAACTTTCAAATCATGATCATTAAGTTTTTATGAGGATGAACTTTTAATTAACACAACAATTAGATTATAATCATGTTCATAAAGTATATATACATGATGCCCACAATTTGGCATAATTTCCATGTTTTACCCGTCTTGAGTCATGGATCACTTTCCCCCAACCACATATAGGATTACTTCATTAATCATGGACAATAACATGATTCAAGTAGCTAAATTACCACAAGTATAATTTCATACAATTGATCTTACTACAATTCACCCACACCACAAAGTCATAAATTAGGGATATGGGGATTTCATGGATTCATGGGAGAATTTATCATAAAACCACCCCAAAACAGCAATTTAATCACAATATAAGATAATTAAATCATGGAAACATTTTTAGAAAGAATCTATGACTTGGAGTGAAAATCCTAGGTTTTGGAGAATTTCCTACTTTGAATTTTAGAGTTTGAGGGGCTCCATGGATGAAAACTATTCATGGATCAAGACTACCATACCTTAGTTAGAGAATCACCACAAATTTGAGCAGAAAAGATGGATCCTTGAACCCTAGCTTCACCCTTCTTCTATGGAGTTCTTGAGAGAAAACTTAGGGGAAAAGTTGGTTATGGGGTTGATTTTAAGAGGTGTATGGGTTAGTTAATGACTTAATAAGTCTTATAAAGGTCCATTAAAACAATATAAAACGACCCTACATTAAACTAACTAAATTAGGAATTTACCTAAAGACCCCTACATTAGCCGAACTTGGGCAGAATTGCAGGTGCTATTTAGGCCCAACACTCACGAACTATGAGTGGGCCTACTGGTCGTCCTGTAGGTACGTAAGTGGTGGCCTGCAGCTCCACATTTGGGGTCTTGACCTAAGCATGCCTGCACACAGCCTCCACGGAGCTTGACTTGACCCACGAGGCGTGGGTGTCATCAGTGGACCTCGGTAGAAAACTAATGACAGGGCTTTCATTAACACTATTAAAGACGTATCCAAATATATAAACTATTATACCTTATAATATATACTGATGAAAGCGGTCACTGCCTGGCAACCTTCTAGGTCTTTTCCTCAAGGACCCATGGTTGGTCATCGAGGTTTAGGTCTTGACATTTTAGCACTAAAACATGAATGATTAAGGTACGGGAAGGTACTTTCAAGGCTCTAACAATAACATCAAGCTTTAGCTAAGCTTATTAGTTTTATGTTAGACTCTAGTTTAGTTTTCAAATTTTCGGAATGTTACAAAAACCCAATATTCATAAACAAAAACAAATCACGAGAGGTAGGTATGGAAATACCTCATCCCACCCACAAAAGAAAAGAAGTTGTCCTCAAATGAAACTAAAACAAAGATAAACAATAAAAACAACATAGAGGGAGGTTAAAATAATCATGTCTACTTAGTCACTCCATTTGTCGGGGAATCAATGCCCGGTGTAACACTCTGAGTTTAGGGATCAGTGCCCGGAGTCTCAACAATTGTGGCTCTTCTAAAGCCTGCTCTGCATGTATTGTTAATGATGTCTGATTGACTAACTGTACTTTCGCCTCCTCTAAATAATGCAACTCCCCATAAATGGTCACCTCTTGAACATCGAGTTGCTCTTCATCTATCTCTACCTCTGACTCATCAGCAGCCACATCAACCATAGTCTCATCTCCGGTGGTAGCCAGAAGGACATCAGAACTGGTCGGGACATATGCACCTGGAACATCAGGAACCTCTGGTGACTCAAATAGTGAAGTGAAGTCTGTGGACTTCAGATGGTCCACATCCTTCCTCAACTTGGAAACCTCGGTTTTCAAAGTCGTAACCTCAGTAGTAACCCCTTGTCTTCTCTCAGAAATCTCTAATCTCACCGTGAGAGCATTAAAGGAAATCTGAGAGGTGTCAAAGCAGCTGAAATGGCTCGCTCAATCATCTAGGGTACCTCGGCCTCTAGCTGGGAAGCTGGAACATCGACATAATGGGCTAGGTTCCCCATCTTGAGGAGCATCGCTTGAGTGATCGGAGGCCTCGAGGCAATGGTACCTGAAGTAGCTCTAGGAGGCTGGGAGGCACTAGAAGAACCTGAGACCTAGGAAGTTGTGGAAGTAGATTTACTTGGAGGCCCAAAGGTCAGAGTAGGCAAAGCTGCCTCTACAGGTATAGAATCAACATCAACCTCCGGGGATGTATCCACCGGAGTTGCTCTACTCTTATCCTCCTATCCACCTCCTCTGGAGTGTACTCGGCTTCTATGCGCCAGATGTTGGTAGAGGATGTGGGTGTAACCTCAACATCCCTCTTCTCGTCAAAAGGAACTCTAGCCCGCCGACACTACTATGTGATAAGCACTGGGAATGGAAGGGATGTCAGACGCTGTTTGGCCCTCATGGACATTTCTTGCTCAATGATTAGCCCTAAGTTAATGCTCGTCCTGGCTATGATAGATTCGAGACAGGCCGCCTTTGGTGACGAAGAATAGACTCATTCTACTATGGCATGATGGAGCTGCTGATGAACCAAAACCGGTACCGAGCTCCTATGTTCAAGTCCTTCTTCTGAATAGGGGATCCGACCTCAATTCACCTTGGGGTGGTGTCAGATATAAGGGGAGAGCCATTCTTTAGGTCATCCAGAGTCGTCACGGTGGGCAAACTTGGGTAGTCAAAATATGTACCTCTATCAAATACAACGTTGATATAATTGTTGATGCATCTTATTGTCCTCCCTTGAACCACCACAGACTCCCCTGGTCTGAAGTCATTTTCCTTCTTCTTTCCCTTGGGTACCAAATCACTATAAGTCGTGTACAACTCTGGGACCCATGTGGGAATGTAAGGGCCATGGGAACTGGTGAAGATCTCAAACCTATGGTACGTGAGAGTGTCCCACAAATTAGGGTACATGTCAACTACACCATCCGTGGATAACCTCTTCTCTTCTAGGATGGTCGTCAATCCCTCAACTTTTAATCGGGGAGCAGGACCCTGAACTGGTGGTGCTGGAACCACCGTCTATGAAAGAGTTGGCACTGTATTTGTAGCAGGAGGGGTCGGCACCGAAATCCTGGACGGATTTGGACTAGCTTTTGCACGAATCTATGCTCGTCAGGTCTGTAGTAATTAATCATCCTCAGGCTCAGAGAATGAAGCCTGAGCATCAAAGGATTCGCCATCACTGCCGGAGTTGTGCTCCGGTGTCTCGCCTACAGGCGCCTTACCGTTGCCTTTACCTCCCTTCGGAGGTACTTTCTTGCTTGTTGTGGTTGAACAAGCTGCTCCCTAATTTATAACAATTCCCCGTACCTTTTTGTGGGGTGGCATGCCACTTTCATCCAAATTTGTCCTAGCCATAACTGCAAAATATATCGAAATTTTTTAGAAATTGTTAAAGAAAATTGCAGAATTCAAGATGCAGAAAGACTCGCCGAACCAGTCGGAGAGTCACCAAGTCACTTAGGTGAGCCAGATCGGGCTCACCGAAAGGACTAACTTGAAATTTTTTTCCAGAAATAAGGCATGTCGGCGATGCTCAAGGACCTTCAGCGTATCCCCGACACCAGTGGGCTAGCTCAGATTATCCCGCAGAATATTACAGTGTGTTTTTAGGGGTTAGGGGCACGAAAAGGTCTATCAAAGGAACCTTTCGGCGAGTCCCCGAGTGAACTCGGTGAGCTCAGGCTTCCCGCCAAAAGTTACAGAGTCAACTATGCCAAATCAGGAAATTAAAGGCTATCAAAGGGGGACTTTGGCGAACCGCCGAACAGTTCGACGAGCTCGACTCAGCTCGCCAAACTGCCCAACATGCCAATTTTCAACCCTATTTCCCAAAATAAAGCCCACAGCCCCCAAAATCAAAATCAAACAGCTACACTATGCAATTAACAGTAGACCCATATGACTTCCCTCGGTTTAACCAAAATTGGCCATTTTGATGACTTTTTCCCTTAAGAATGACATCAAACGCTCCATCATTAGGCAAATTACATCATTTAGCTCAATTCGAGGCTACTCAGACTTCACCCGACTAGACCCAATACAAATTAACCGCAACCCAACAATTTAAATTCAATTTTTACCCACAAAACATGGGAAATCAATTTAAGCATTTAGGCACAAGTTCTAACACACAACGGGCAATCTGGCACATAAAACTCTGTTCAAACAATTACCCAATACAAATCAATACACATTCACCTATTGTATATGATTTTAGCCGCTTAAATAAAGTACGGGATTCGTAAAACAAACATGAATGCCGAATTTAGAGTTTGAAAAGCTAGTCGGCAAAGTATTCCAAATCGGGCATGAGATCACACTAAAAAAGCAAGTAAAATAGCAAAGTACAGAAAATCTAAAGTACGGGTGAGAGTGTACGAGGTTAGAAATGCGAGAATATGAAAGATTTTGAAATTTTAAACTGTTTGGCCTTTTAATTCCTTTCTGTTCGCAACTCTTTTGCCAGTGTTAGTCGTCCATGCAGAACCACTCGGCGATTCACCGAGTGGTAATTTCCCTCGCTGAGCTTTACATGACATCCATATAATTTGGGGGTTCATAGACGGACAAAATCGGGTTCGCCGACCTTTTTGGCAAGTCGCCGATGAAGCAATTGGCCTGCCGAGTTTGAAAGACATCCACTTCATGTCTTGTGGGTCCAATGACGGTCCAATTTGGGCTCGCCGACCTCTTTGGTGAGTCGGCGACTGGACTCTTAGCTCGCCAAACCTATTTTCAAACACACTTCACTTTTTAACCTGCACAATCAACACCTGTTATTCAAAATCAAACTGAAAGCATTAAAAACTTGGGTTACCTCCCAAGAAGCTCCTTAGTTAATGTCATGGCATGACGCAAATACTAAATCAAGCTTAATTTTTGGGGTTTGCACTTGTATCACTAGGCAACCCCCCTTGTTGTCTTGGATTCAAATGTGATGAATTTGACCCATTTGGGTCTCCAACTGCTTGATAGAAACATAATTAGAGGTGATCGTTTGATTAACTGCAGAGACATCCTCCCTCTTTCAACACCTTGTCTAACCCCTCAACTTTGTTGAGAATGCGTGAGAGCATATCTTCAATTTGGACACATTTAGAGTCCTTGGGCTTTTGACGCTCATGGGGAGGAGCATACCTATCTTCTCCCCCTCTCTATCCGTCCAAGTGGCGTTATGATCACGCCATTCTCTGTCACGGTCTATCCAGCCCTCATCTATATTCTAACCATAATTTCCACCCGATCTGGGGTAGTTTACCCGATAACCTCCTCCTTGATTTTCTAGGAAGTTCACTTCCTCATTGTACAATTCTTCAAATTTTTTGCTTCATCGGGGTTTACTCCACCAACACCCACAGCATTAACATGGCTTGCACCAACACCCATGATATTTTTAGCCAATACATCCAGCTGGTTATCATTTTTTCCATGTTCTGGTCTCTCTCTTGATCCTTTTCGATCTGTTCTTTTGTCATTTTATGAGTGAGAGGCGAGGCATGTTCTTCGCGAGTGTACTATGCCCGGTTAATCTTGGTCAGAACTGGAACCTGCTGATTGTTTTTGGTGGCTACTCTCTGAGCTAAAATTTTAATAGCATTCTGAAACTCTGCATTTGAAACCTTATGGTCCCATTATGGTCTGGGACTAGAGAAACTGTGTTAGCGTTGCAGGCATTGGCATTCTTTGTGTAAGCTCTACGGGGAGTCATGATCTGAAACGCAATACGACTAATTAGAAATGAGAAGTTAGATCATACCTTACGCACAATAGGAGTTTGGAAGAAGGTGAAGTTTTCCTAAAACACTTCGCAGCCTCCCTCTCATAAGATGTGGTGCACTTTCCACCCATGAAAAGGACTCTAATTAGTGCAACTTTTCAGACAACCTAGGACTCTTAAAACTAGCTCTGATACCAAGTTTCTCAAGGCATGAGACTACCCCGTGGATGTAAACACGGTACCTAGGATCACGAGTAACCCCAAGCTAACTCTGAGTTTGAATATCATAAGCATATTTAAACAACTGAACAAAAGATACTATGCAGAAGCTTAAAACAAAAGATAAACTGAATGATACAGAATACCTAAAAAATTGGTCTGAATATATAAGTATTGAATAAAAGTTAATGATACTGGACTATAACTCAAAATAGTAAAGTTTAATTCGTATATGTTTGAAATAAGCTTCTAACTAACAAGAGATGCTGGGACATGCCCCCAGCTAACTCTAGTGAAAACTTAAACTAAAGTGAAAGACTGAAATAGAAAACATGTCTATTATCCTCGAAGTATGATAACTCACCACTGATGTTGTTGAGTGTTGATCGGGAACCGATCTACACGTGATCTGAATGCTTAGGACCTAAACCTACATCACGAAAAGGTGTAGTGCAGAGTATGCGTTAGTACTTGGAAGTATATGAGCATGCATGCATGATAGGATAAAGCTGAACAAACATATAACTGAACAAGCATACTGAGCAATGATATAATCTGAACATGATGAAAATACTGAAACATACTGAATATGAACTAAACTGAATGCAATGACCAAGTACATAACATGCTGAAACTGAATTCTGAAATATAACTTGAAACCTGGTCAATTGCACTAAGAGTCTGACTGTGGGAGCTACTATTAAACGACATAAAACCACGTGAGCTAAACATGGAGTCCGATGTATACGCCCCATCGAGAGGACCCAATATACCTTGCCATGGTATAAAGGAATGGCTGGCATGATCACTGAAATTGATTCCCAACAGAGGGTACTTATAAACCTACGGGGGTACGTAGTTTTGAGACTATGAGGGAGACTTTCATGACCCAGTGGTACCCCCTAGATGTAACATGGCGTATAGAACCCCGAAGGACTCCACATAAGCCACTTATCATATCATAGCATAAGCAATAGAACAATAAGAGTAAAAACACATTTCAAGTCCAAAATGTTCATTAAAGCAAAAGCGGAAGTCTACACTCTAACTCTCAACATAGCCATCAATTACAATGTTCTAAATGAAAAAGGGACACAACCCATACAACATAATCCAAAACGAAATACAAGAAAAGAAACTACAATGTGAAATCACGCGTCCTCGAATCATGAGGACTCACCAACAAGCTACGAGAATAAGCAAATCCAAGATTTAGCCACAATTATGATCACCTTGAGAATCGGACCCTACACTTGGGGAAAATCTAGGAAAAGTAGGTGTTAGTACAAAAATGCACTAAGTATGATTGCCATGCATAAAAACACTTAAAACATGCAAAAAGGGAAAATTAATTTGAAAGTGTGTAATTTAGTAAGTTTAAACATGTTTTGAGAGTTTAGAGAGCACAAGTCATAAAAAGATAAGTCATAGACATAATCAATACATAGGTTATCTTAACATAAGAGAAACACTTCATAAATAACCTTAGAGCATACTTGTGCAATGCATGAATAAGACCCCATAAATCTCACCCATGCTAAGTAAAGCACCTTAGGCCATCATTCATATTCTTGTTCATATTGTTATTGTAGTATCAAGCCTTAATCGACATAGACCATGTGAGCTTAACATGGAATCTGGTGTTACCCATACCGAAAAAGGTTGTCCTACTTTCCTATAGTAGAACCATACTTTTAGCATAGGTGGATCAACTAGCTAAATACCTATGAGGGCATATAGTTTATGGGATAAGGATATTGCTACTAGAAACCCGGACTCAACTAGGGTAGAAGGTTTCCTTCTCATGAGACATACTTTGGAAACCCAGACTCAACTAGCATATAAGGAACCGATTTGAAAAGCCGGACTCAACTACTGTAAAAGCTTTCATTTGGAAGCTGGACTCAACTGCTGTAAAAGCTTCCATATCATATACAATATCCATTAGGTACTAAGCATTAATTCCCACGGAGTACATATTAAGTCTCGACTGAAGTTCATACTTAGGGAAGAATGTCTTGACACTCAATCCAACATAGTTCTTAAGATAGCTCATAGATCATGTGTGAGAATAACCTTTCACCGTCCATGTCTTCATATAGATTCTGTAGGTGAGAAAGCCTTTCAACCCTAGAATCATCATATTGTGCGAAAACCTTTCACATCATATCATAATCATACATAAGTGTATATATAAGAATAACCTTTCCCAACACAACAACTACATCATAATCATAAACAATTCACTCTCAAAGTGTTCTTAAAGCATATACATAAATCTCATAATCATGCATAATTCTCATATCTTACCCTTCAAGGATCAAAGATCATATTCAATAAACACTTCTAGAATTAACTACATTAGACATGGATATAATCATAATTCAAGTAACCTAATCAGTAGATGCATAATCTCATAATAGTCTTCTTTCATCAACAAACCCACATCACAAGATCATAATTGAGTAATATGGGGGTTTCAAGGGTTTTTGGGGAAATTGAACATAAAAACCATAATATGTCATTTATTCACACATAATATAACATAATTGAATCATAAAACTCATTTTTGAAAGGAACCCATGACTTTGGAATCAAACCCTAGCTTTTGGGGATTTTCTATCTTTGAAATTGCGATTTTGAAGGCGCTCCAAGGATGAATTCTATTCATGGATGAAGAGCTATCATACCTTAGCAGTGAAACCCAATGAATTTGAGTAGAAAATCTTGCTTCTTGAACCCTAGCTCCAACATCCTTCTTCTTCTTCCTTGAAGTTCTAGAGAGAATTTTTGGAGAGGATGAAGTTTTGGGAATAGTGTTGGGCTTTAGAAATAATGAGTTGGATGATTTAATTTAGGGGTCTAAATATCTTATATAGGTGGTCTAAATTAGGCTAAAACGACACCACTTAATATTAATTAAAACCGTAAAACCCCAAACTAAAAGCATTATGCATGAAAACTCAATATTTCTCATATTCATAGGAGGAACTACCTTCTCCAACTAAAAGCATGCTCAACACAATCCCATGGAGCTCTTATGCAACATATTTTAAAAAACAACTAAAGTATGTTCAACAACTCAACTCATGAAGCATATAGGCAACTCTTACTCAATGCACAACAACATGAGGAAAAACAATCATAAAAAACTCATTTTCTTACTAAAACAGAAATTTCTCAAGAACATGTATAACATAGGAAAATCATGGAAAAATCAAATAACACATATGACTCCCCAAAATAAGGAAAACTCAAGAGGAAATACTTACCTCAATCTAGGGTAGTAGTATAAGGAAAAAGATGAAAATAACATAACTTTATATCGGCCTCGGTCTCCCTAGTAGCACCCTCTTGGAAGCAATTTCCTTGTTTCTCAATTTCTTAACTTTACTGGTCTAGAATCTTTACCGGAATTTCCTCACCTGAAAGACTTTCATCAATCCCTAACCCTTCTATGGGGATAATGGATACCAGATTCCCGACACACTACTTAAGCATGGAAACATAAAACACCGGATGAACCGAAACTAACTCTCTTGGAAAATCTAACTCATAGACAACTTTATCAATATGCCTCAAGATTTAGTATGGGCCTTACATATTGGGGACTAAGTTTTCCCTTCTTGCCCAATCTCATCACACCCTTCATAGGTGGAATTTCAAAGAAGATCCAAAATCATAAACACTAGGAACACTCAATAATTTTTCTATCTAAGCACACCATCTCCATCTTGGGAGAAAGCCTCAACTAATTCCTTAAGCACCGCTTCCTTTCGAGTAAACTAAAATTTGATCAAGCCCTTGCTTAGCTTTCACATGTCACCAAAGACAATTAGGTCCCATTGTAGCCATAACACCTCCCTTGGTGGAGTCCACTAATTGAACACCCTCTTGGGCCCACCTATGAACATGTCGAACCAACTGTTTATTATCATCATCTATTGAGCAACACTCCCCATAGACATCATATTAAGAGCATCCACTATCATATTGGCCTTGCCGGCGTGACAAAGAACACGCATATCATAGTCCTTCAATAATTCCTGCCACCTTTTTTGGCGAAGGTTCAAATCCTTTTGACTACACATATTATAATATTTTGTGATCGGTAAACACATCAACATGAACCCCATATAGAAAATGCCTACATATCTTTAGGGCAAACATAATTGCTGCTAACTCAAGGTCATGAGTAGGATACTTCTTCTCATGTAATTTAAGTTGCCTTGAAACATAGGCAATCACCGAACTATTTTTATAAGTACACATCTCAACCCAACTCTAAAGGCATCACAATACACCACAAAATCATATGTACCTTCCGGTAACATCAACACTAGAGTGGAAGTAGGTCTATCTTCCAACTCTTTGAGACTTTTCTTACAAGCTTCCGACCAAATGAACTTAGCCTTCTTTTGGGTCAAAGTCATCATTAGAGAGGCAATGGAAGAAAAACCCTCAACAGACCTTCTATCATAACCGGCCAAACCAAACAAACATTTAATGTCTAAAGGAGTTAGAGGTCTTGACCAACTCTTGACCGCATCTATCTTCTTAGGATCCACCTCAATACTCCTACTTGATACAATGTGACCAAGAAAAGCCACAAATCTTAACCAAAATTCACACTTACTAAACTTTGCGAAAAGTTGGTATTCCATAAGAACTTTCGACACACTTCTCAAATGGTCAACATGCTCATTCTCACTCCTTGAATAGATCAAAATATCATCGATAAACACTATCACAAACATGTTAAGAAATTATCAGATTACTCTATCCACCAAGTCCATAACTGCCGTTGGAGCACTAGTCAACCCAACTGTCATAACCAAAAACTACTAATGACCATACCGAGTTTTAAAGTCGTCCTCGGAATATCTTCACCTTTCACCCTTAATTTGTGATAATTCAACCTAAAATCAATCTTAGAGAAATAACTAACCCCTTTGAAGTTTGTTAAATACAATCTACTTCCCTCACCCTAACTAGGTGGTAAAAGCAACCTTTAGTCATCATCCTTTTTACTTTCATATAAGGAACAACTAACCTCTAGGCATAGAACTTCCCTTCTTCAACTCTAGGATAGGCTCATTCGAAAATTAACAATTTGCTACACGGGTTCTACAACCATTATAACCAGAGTGCATCCAATTTATACCAAGAACAACATCGAAGTCTAACAAGACACTAGGGAGCATATCAAATCTTATTGCCACACACGGCATCACAAAGGACAAAGTAGCACCAGGATCTAATAAAACCTAAACATCTAATAGGAAAACTATCAACATATCAGAAGCCATACCTGGACAATGCTTTTTTTCACCTTTAGCCTGGAGTGCATAGAACCTGTCTTGCTTTGGAGCACTAGTACCCGAACCACTTGGAGGACCTTGCTTGCCCACTCTCCCTCTAGCCGTAAGTATTGGGCAATTTCTCATTTTGTGACCATATCCACCACAACTATAGCAACCATCTATGCCGGCTAGACACTTACCATCGTGCGTCCTTCCACACCTAGCACAAGATATAGGGATCTACTACCCTTCCCTTGAGACATAGGGTTAAACCACTACAACATTTTAGGCCTTCAGCCACCCCTGTAAAGTGTGGCCTAAACTATCAAAAAATGTGCCATTTGATCAAAGGCTACACTTTTGGACTTTAGGCAACGCTTTCGAGGGGGTGGCCTAAAGAGGCGTAACCTATGAATTCAGGCTACACTTTTCAAGTGTTGTCATAACAGCTACACTTAAAAAATGTGGATGATAAGGTACAAAGGCCACACTTTGTAGCATCTCATTAGCAACACTTTTATTTGATGAAACTACAGTTCTAAGCGTGACCTTTGCTTAGTTATAGGTCACGCTTTAAAAGCGTACCCTTTTATACCTCCTCTACAACAACACTTGTAATTGACGTCCCTATAGCCACACTTCCAAAGTGTGACAATATTGTCTAGATTTATTATAGCCACCATTTCTAATTGAAAAATAATAATTTAATTTGAATATATTATTTAATCGCATAATTATATATATAAATGATCCAAAGCACCAAATTAGATAACAAATAATTCAAATGTATATATTTGCAATAGAAAGCAATATTTGAAAGATTTCTATTAGCAATAAATATCAATATATCAAATGTATTCAATCATATATATTATAGTAGTTGAAAACTATTTATCGTTCCCTTCGATAAATTGAGTTGATTAGTGTCCACCATTCAAACTTGATCGCCTTCATTTCCCTACAGATTCAAAATGAAATTAACACACTAGCCATGGTTAATTATCCTATGAGAGCTTTGGAAGAGGAGGAACAACATGAATCATGATGGAAGAATCAATTATGATAAAGTAGTACATCAAGTAAATACCAACATATTTCAGTTGGTTAAAACCAAGTGTCCTAACAGAATGCAAAATATCTCATTATAGTAGCTGCGAGAATCATCATTAAAGTAATATTGATGGCACTAATTAAGGAAACCCTGGTAAGAGTTAATATGAAATGTGTTGAAGACATAATGGAGGAAATATTTTCTCAAGTTCAGCCCTGAGGTTATCCCAGACACAACAAACATTGAGGTAGAGACAACTGCAATTAGAAAAGCTATAGACTTCTGTGTTTTAGAAGATTTTACTAAATGCATAATTGAGAATGACTCTCTTTTGATGAAAAATGTAAGAGAATATATGATGGTATAACAATTTCTAAAAAAGAATCAACATACTCATTGACTCTTATAGAAGACAATGCACTTCTTTAGAATCTTTGTAATTTGTAGTTTTGTACACATCATGAGGAAGTTTCATTTGATGACCAAGCATAAAACTAGAAACAAACTAAACACAATCGTTGTGCCTAATCCCCTACACATTCAAGTCTATAACACTTCCAACTCTAATTATTGGAAGATCTTACCACCTAATAATAAATATTCTGTTATGTTGGAAGTATAACTCTCAGCATTAAGAAAACAGAACGACTGCCACAAATGGAAACTACGGCATCAAACCTCAGCCATTACAAATTACACTGAAAGAACCCAACAATTAAAACAAATAAATCAGAGTAAAGGCTGAATAACCAAAGGAGATTTTTTAAAGAGCTGCAAGAATCTTCCTTATAAAAAAATAAATAAAATTATAAGTTTTTTCGGCTACACCTGAATGGAAAAAATAACCAAAAACTGATGCATACCTCGTATACTTTCCTCCGATCATGAAGAAGGTATTGTGGTTCCAATTCATTCACAAGGAAAGGCCTGAGAAAGAGGAGATAATATAGCATCATAAGTTGTGCATTGTGATGGCAAAATTTATGTAATTATGTTAGATATTTCGTTATGACATTTACAGGGAAGAACAAAAGAATTTTGTCCAAAAATAAGTTTCTGTTAAGATGCCAAACTCCATCATTGCAACAGATATTTATCCTTGGAGCTTGACAACTCTAACAGTATCAGATCTTCTTGGTCTTTCGACCTTCTCTAGACAAAAGAAATATGACCAGCCAGTTCTTTCAATATTACAAATACCAAAATTTTACCTGAGGAGGAAATATAGCCAAACAGATCAACAATAATTCCCAAAAACCGAGGACAGAATGGCGCATCATCTCGGTGGTTAAGGAAGACGGACATAATGAGGAACAAAAAAGAGCAACACAAATAAAAGGAAAAGGCTCACGCCTTTTATTTTCATTTTTAATTTTTTTTATGAAGTCTGTCCTGAATTATGTGCTATCCTTGGAGCTCCTAATGAATGCTCAGATCTGCCAGTAAATCATTTATAGATTGCCAGAGGAATCAATCACAAACAACATATTTTACACTGAAGTTTGAAGCATAGTATATATGCTATCAAATTTTAGACCCCAATAGATTAAAAAGAGAAGGAGATTGACAATGAATTTATGACATAAAAACCTTAAGCTTGTAGTTTATACATGTTCATACAGACAAGTCTTGTGATTTTATATGGCTATATACAGAGGCTGGAATTCTGATAATCAGAGAAAAATCCAAAACACCTATATTGCAAGCATGCTAATGAAAATCTATGCTTGTCAAAATAGATATTCATAGACAACAAAATGCCACAAAAGTCAGAGCGAGCATGCCTAGACATTAAAACAACATGGTGCAAAGAATGAATGAAAGTTACTTTCTTAATGAATCATATGCTTCTTCCTTCTTCAAAAGATATCCACTGGAGTAGAAGGCAATCAAGCAGTCGCATAACGGCCAGCTGCCACTATGACATAGTACACTAATAAATTAACATGACACATAGTATATAGTATATAGTATAGCTTATGACAGACACAATTTTTCATGGAAATGATGCATAACAGATCATAAAATATGAAGTAGCAATGGATGTACCACTCAATTGGATCCTCAATAATAGCTTTGTCCCCAAAGTACACAACCTACAAGTAAAGATAATATACTCTTAATCACAAATAAGAAAATACACATTGCAAAATAAGTATAAAAGATGAATACCTCAAATTCCCCAAAGCGCTGCAATCATTCAAGAACTGAAAATACTTAAATTTCATCAAACAAAGGGAAAAAGAATCAGTGTGGGGGTCCCTAATATCTGTCTGCTGGAAAGCTAATAACTAGTAGACTGTAATGGTGCATGCTCTGCAATTGCAACCAAAACATAGAACAAAACCTCGGAGCCACATTTCGCCTTCTTTTCCATTACACAAACTAGGTGCAACACATATATAAAAAAACAAAAATACATTTGCAGATTATCTGGAAAATCTGATTATAGAGAAATTATGCATATTCAAATTCAGATCCTTTTGTGAATTACCTAAGCAAGGTAAAATATTGCTTAATCCAGGCAACGTACAAGCTCATAATATCAGGTTCAATCTCAAAAAGATTTTAACTCGATGACAACAAATGAAGAAGTACTACTCCAACACAAGAATTTTAACAATGTTAGAAATGTGGAAAGGTGTCAGCACCGAATATAACATATATAAACATACCTAGATTTAAAAGAGGAAATTATATGTGTTCAACTCAGAGTATCTGATGTTATATTTAATAGGTGCCAAAATAAGGGCGAACAACATTCTTGCACCCTCTTTTACATTCAAAAGTTCAAGATTTAAGTTTCGTGTGAATGTAAAATATAAAATACCTTCTCAAGAACAAAAGCATGAGTTGAATCGGAAGAATTTGTAAAATTTCACTCTTATAGTCCGTACAAAGCTATGCTAAAGGGACTAGAATGGTTTTACTCTAATAACATCAGAAAGGTTGAAGTCGGGACTGATTCTTTGCTAATTGTCCAATGGATTACTGATACTTCTAAACCTCCCTGGACCATTTAAAATGATATCCAACATATTAAGAGGGGGATACAAAATTTTGAAGTTACTACCATTCAACATACTTGTAGAGAAGGTAATCATGTCGTTGGTAGATTAGCAAACAATGTAGTGGAATGCACATGCACAGAATGTTTCTCTACACCTCAACAATTATCTATGGAGGCAAGGGGAGAACATAATATGGACAAACTTGAATTCCCATGCTTCAGAAGAAAACAGAACTACAAGACCATCTCTCTGGAAAGGAACTTGGAAAGTGTTTATACTGATAAATTATGCAGTTATACTTGAATGTATTAGAAAAGTCACATTCTTGAGATGTCTACAGAAGTAATCAGCTTGCTATAGGTAATATGGAGTGTGTTTACTACAAACTAATTCTATTTCACTACATGTCATTACTGCATGTATGAAGTTACTAACTTAAACATCAACCATCTTGCTCCTGCAAGCTCGGACAAAATTGTCTGCTTCTAATACTAATAAAGACTGTTACAAAAGTTCATAGAATGATGATAAAAATAGATTTATGGAAGTATATTTTTCTTGTCTTCACTGAAAGGAGAAGTGAGAACTTTGGCCAACTTATCACATACGATAGCCTTCACTGACTTGTCCTCTTTAAGAAACACATACCCAATTTTTTAGACTTGAGTGCTCTTTAGACTTCTATTTTTTCAATTGAACCTTTTTATACTGGCTTTATAATATGAAGGACCTATTCATTTCTGCAATTTACTATGGCTTCTCAATGCATCATTTAGTCATCATTATGTGCTTATGAACTTCTCCTAGCTGTCTATTAATGTTGATCTGTTTTCATCTCATTATCACATGGAAAATGCTTACCCGAGCTCCAATATTGCTGATGGTAACCTTGATAAATGGTGAGGCAAAATGTGTGGAAGCACATTTTGATAAAGAGACAATAAGAAAAGCAATATAAGTGTTAAGAAATATATTTGGGTGTGACATTTCTGATGCCACAAACAAATTAGTCCCAAAATTTGGATTCTGCTAAGTTTGACTGTCCAACTTCTTATGTGTAATATTGGATTGAGATGAGCAACATAGAGAGTGATTCATATAGCTGAACCGAATTTATTGATAGGCGACTATACCATCATGTGTTTTCTTAAGTTTTATGAACTGTCTACACTTACAGTGGTTTGTCTAGACAGATTGCGGAGGTCAAAACCCCCGCAAAAGGACCACCGCAAAGCAGTTACAGCGGTTCTCCCAAAACCCCTACAATCAATTTGCGACAGACCATAGAATAGGGTTTTCTTAAACCACCGAGACAATAGAATTCGGGGTTTACAACCCCTAAAACTTCTAATTTTAATCCCTGCAATTTAACAACTCTTTTGTAGTGTCATTAAACTATATTTTTTTCATGCTGATCAAAGCTCAATGTGCATTTAAGTGGATTAGATTATTATGAAAATGGTAAGGACATGAGTGTTATCAAGCAGATATTTCTTCAAAATCATTATTGTGTTAACAAGCACATTTGAGAAATAATCATTTACTTTTTAAAAAAAAGGGGGCACAAGTACTACCTTCAGAACATAGATACGAAAATATTCCAGTAAAAGTAAAACCAAAACTGAAGCAGCACAATATCTTGTAGTTTAGTGCAACTAAATAGACTTCCCTCTTAATTGAAAATAGATAATTTCTAAGACATTTACACGCTTTCAACTAAACATTTCAATCTTAGCATACTGCTGATGTCCATGTTATCTCACAGTAAAAAATATTTACTCATACATAGGCACAGATAATCTAAAAAACAAACAAAATATAGCACATATATTTCAAAACTCAATCTACAACACCACTCTAGAACATCTGAACTATTTAAATGAACACACAGTTTAAATGTGAAGGTTATTTCGAACTAAAATTGCATCTAACATTCAAAACGTACAAAATAAAAATATACTAATATAGATCGTGATTTTGGAATATACCAACAATTGGGCGAGACTGATGAACGAGAAGAAGGCTGGCATATATAAGTCGAGTTCCTTAATCTATCTCCATCACCAAAAATCGTATACACTCCCGTAGATTCCCCAGTTAATCCAAACGATGCCAGAATTCATTAAACTATTTCTCCAGTTTTCAGACGAAGACAAAGAAGGATTAGGAAAAGCACCACATGTCATCAAAGTAGAGAGACAACGACTTTACCGATTGAAGAACTTGATAAGGTTACAATGGAGAAATATTGGGCGGAAACGATGAGGAGAGGGAACTAGGGTTTAGGGTTTAATTTCTTCTTTGGAGAAGAACTTTATTTTAGAGTTATTAAATTAAAAAGGCTTTCTAACTTAACAACTATTGAACCATCCACCAATGTTAATTTAGTTAATTTAATTTAGTACTAATCTAGAATTAACAATGAGGACCAAATTTTTCCCACCTACTTATTAATGGATCGTATGTAACAACTTCATTCACACTCAGATATATTTCTGCTACTATTAATATAAATTGATTCACTTTGTTAATTTAATATATTACTTTGTTATTTTTATTATTGAATTTTATTTATTATTATAATTAATAATTAAATTGATATAAAGGGTTATCAATGATTATCTTTTAGAAGTTCATTTTTTGTCCAATTAGAAATTAGAGGGATCTGATAAGAAATAAACAAATTGGAGGGAGAGTTCAATATTTTAGTGAAACTTTTAGGAAAGCTATATGGCCACAGTTTAAAGTGTTGTTTTGAGTATTATAAAAATAGTACACTTTAAAAGTGTAGTCATATATGTAAATAAGTGTTGCCAATTATATCATGATGTGGCATCACTTATAAAGTGTAGCCTATATCACTAAAGAACACGCTTTACAAGTGTTGTCAACATTAGTGTGGCCAAAATCTAAAAATTAAGGCTACACTTTAAAAGTGTACCCAAATATATTTTAGACAACACTTTACAAGCGTTGTCCAGAATTAATGTGGCCTTAGGCCTAAAATATTGTAGTGAACACCCTCTCTTTGTTAAATCTTGGGGAATACTTAGAAAAACTTTGCCTGCAAAAACCTTTGTTGGATTCTTGGGCAACCATGTCTATCCAACCTTCCTTGAGGGGAATTATCATCCAGCCTGTACTTCTTTGTTTCTGTAGACATCTCTTCAAGTTTCTCTCTTTCAATCCCTTGAGAATAAATCATAACACAATCAATATTCATATCATTCTCAATCACAGCCATACGACATTATTTTGCTATCAAGTCGGACATACCCGACACAAACTTTCTCATTCTCGACCTAGGGTCGGTCACCATAAATGGAGCATATCTTGACAACCTAGTAAACATCCAAGCATACTCCTCAACATACATCTCACTCTGCCGAAGGTTAATAAACTCAAGTATCTTAGCCTCTCTCATCTCCAAAGGGAAAAACCTAACAAGGAGCCCAATTTTAACCCCTTCCCACTCCATGACACCCACTTTTACCGGCCTCGCTTCTTTCTATTGGCTAAACCACATCTGGGAAACATCTATTAATTGGTAAGCGGCTAATTTCGCCTTCTCTACCAGAGTCGCTCTCACAAAATCCAACACCTTAGAGACCTCATCTATAAACTCTTGAGGATCTTCCTCCATCTTTGACCAATAATATTCTGGGGTTTCTATCCCGACTTGAGTCAACAATTGAAAACCAAACCTAATTTTCACATTATACAGTTGATCTACCGAAACTTGAAGAGCTTGAGGAGCTTGATGAGGAGCACCTTGATCAACATTGTATCTTTCTAATCCACCAGTGAAAGCTCCTTGAGTAGTCATATCTCGTAGACCACCGGGTAAGGATTAGAAGAAGGACCTTATAGAGTTAAACTCCATCGCATGACTTAAGATTAGTGAAAGAAGTGGAATTTCCTAAACATCATGTAGCTTCTCATTCATAAATGTGGCGCGCTTCACACTCATGAACAAGACTCTACTAGACGTGGCTTATGAGACATAACCCTAAAATCATTCTAACCCTTGTGCTTTGATTACCAAGTTTGTCACGACCCAGGGGTACCCCCTAGATGTAACATGGCATATAGAACACCAAAGGACTCCACACAAGCCACTTAGCATATCATAACATAAGCAATAGAACAATAAGAGTAAAAACGCATTTCAAGTAAAAAAATATCATAAAAGCAAAAGCGAAACTCTAGACTCTATGTCTCAACATAGCCATTTATTACAATGATCGAAATGAGAAAGGGACACAGCCCATACAACATAGTCCAAAATGAAATACAAGAAAAGAAACTACAATGTGAAAACATCCGTCCTCGAATCATGAGGACTCACCAACAAGATAGGAGAATAAAAAAATACAAGCTTTCGCCACAATGATGATCACCTTGAGAACCAGACCCTACACTTGTGGAAAATGTAGGAAAAATAGGCGTTAGTACAAAAATGCACTAAGTATAATTGCCATGCATAAAAGCACTTAAAACATGCAAAAAGGGACATTTCGTTTGAAAGCATACAATTTACTAAGTTTAAACATTATTTGAGTGTTTAGAGAGCATAAGTCATAAAAACATAAGTCATAGACATAATCAATACATAGGTCATTTTAACATAAGAGAAACACTTCATAAATAACCTTAGAGCATACTTGTGCAATGCATGAATAAGACCCCATAAATCTCACCCACGCTAAGTAAACCACCTTAATCCATCATTCATATTGTTGTTCATATTGTCATTGTGTGAATAAGCCCTAACCGATATAGATCATGTGAGCTTAACATGGAATCCGGTTTTACCCACACCGAAAAGGGTTGTCCTACTTGCTTAAGGTAGAACCATACTTTTAGCTTAGGTGGATCCACTAGCTAAATACGTATGACGGCACATAGTTTATGGGATAAGGAGATTACTACTAGAAACCCTGACTCAAATAGGGTAGAAGTTTTCCATCTCATTAGACATACTTTGGGAACCTAGACTCAACTAGTGTATAAGGAAGCCATTAGGAAACCGGACTCTACTAGTGTTAAGGCTTACATTTGGAAGCCGGACTCAACTAGCGTGAAAGCTTCCATCTCATATACAATATCCACTCGGTGCTAAGCATTAATTCCCACGGAGTAAATATTAAGTCTTGGCTTAAGTTCATATTTAGGGAAGAATGTCTTGACACTTAATCCAACATAATTTATAAGATAGCTCATAGATCATGCGTGAGAATAACCTTTCACCGTCCATGTTTTCATATAGATTCTATAGGTGAGAAAGCCTTTCAACCCTAGAATCATCATATTGTGAGAAAACCTTTCACATCATATCATTATCATACATAAGTGTGTATATGAGAATGACCTTTCCCAACACAACAACTACATCATAATCATAAACACATCACTCTCAAAGTGTCCTTAAAGCATATACATAAATCTCATAACCATGCACAATTCTCATATCTTACTCTTCAAGGATGAAAGATCATATTCAATAAACACTTCTAGAATTAACTACATTAGACATGGATATAATCATAAGTCAAGTAACCTAATCACTAGATGCATAATCTCATAATAGTCTTCTTTCATCAACAAACCCATATCACAAGATCATAATTGAGTAATATGGGGGTTTCAAAGGTTTTTGGGGAAATTGAACATAAAAACCATAAGATGTCATTTATTCACACATAATATAACATAATTGAATCATAAAAATTGTTTTTGAAAGGAACCCATGACTTTGGAATCAAACCCTAGCTTTTGGGGATTTTCTATCTTTGAAATTGAGATTTTGAAGGCGCTCCAAGGATGAATTCTATTCATGGATGAAGAGCTATCATACCTTAGCAGTGAAAGCCAATGAATTTGAGTAGAAAATCTTGCTCATTGAACCCTAGCTCCAAAATTCTTCTTATTCTTCCTTGAAGTTCTAGAGAGAGAATTTTTTGAGAGGATGAAGTTTTGGGAATAGTGTTGGGTTTTAGAAATAATGAGCTGGATGAATTAATTTAGGGGTCTAAAATCCTTATATAGGTGGTCTAAATTAGGCTAAAACGACACAACTTAATATTAATTAAAACTGGAAAACCCCAAAGTGCCCCTACACTAAACCACCAAAATTGCTCCATGGCCTGAACCACGGATCCATGACCTACGGACCATGTATGGAACTACGAACCGTCCTGGTTGGGCGTGGTTCATGGTCAAAGATTATTGACCCATCTAGGAGACCTCTACCCACGGGGTGTGGGTCTTGCCATAGTTACTGTTTTTGTGCAGTTTTCTAGGGGTCTTCCTCAAGGACCCATGGTTGGTTCTTGGGGGAGTCATAACTTGACGTTCTAACACGAAAACCTTTATTTTAAGTACATGAAGTTACATTCATGACTCTAACCCTCAGGTAAAGCTCTAGTTAGCCTACTAATTTCCGGAATGTTACACTGACTTAACCTAGTCCAACTCGATGTTAAGCCTACTCCTAAATAGAGATGTGTACAATACAACATAACTTAAATATACTGGATAGCTCAATATTCTAACATTCTAACTGAAAATGCAACATTTTACTGATGATATTAAAACATTTGAAATTTGAGGCATGTATATCTGTTTATCTGTCCTAGCTAGTGTAATTCATGAACTAAACGAATCTACACCACTAGGGTTCTGAATTTCTTGTAAGGAACTAAGCAGTAATGCTACGAAAACACGATAACCTGAGTAAGAGAACTATAACAGCTAAATCACAACGATTCTCTAAAGTTCAAGAAAATCGTAGGTCTAAAGAATATGAAGGGAATCAAGAATCTGACTGAATTTTAGGGACCTAATGGTGAAAGGAACACACTAGTGAAATCCCACATACCTGGTTACAAAATCTATGGAGAAATCCTACAATTTTGGGGTTGGAACCGAAGAAATCATGATGCGCTTTTGGAGGGTTTTGGTCGACTGCTTCTTCTTTTTTTGCTTTAGTTTTGATGAATTTTGGTGAATGAATCGCTTAGGGTATGTTCTGATGAAGTTACTACGCTTAGACTGATCAAAACATCGTAGTTTAGGTGTCCAACGCATAGGGGAAAAATCCAAAATGACCCTAACCTAAAAGTTATCAAGGCCAACGATGGGCCTGACCAACGGACCCTTGATGGACCTATGGTCCATCCTGTCATCTCGTCGGTTGGTGTTTGGGACCACAACCTAAGGACCATGATCCACAGACCTGGCCGCAAACCATGGTCCCACAGGACGGTAGTGGGTTGTGCCTTTCTTGAAATTCTTGGAGCACTTTTTGGTGGTCAACCACAGACCACTCCTATGGTCTGTGGGCCCACCCACGGACCATGGGTGGCCTTCGTCAGTGGAACCTACAACATCTGAAATTTTTCACTTAGGTTCTTTTCGAATACAGGGTGTTACAAGTACTTTGTTTCTTAATTTGTTGAGGCCCTTTTCATTTATTAGTAGATTCACCACATGTGCGCTGCACGTGTATGCCTTGTCTTGAGTTCCATATACCCGTGAAATTGTATATGTAACCTACAATTCAGGCTTATGACATATGGGTTTGTATACAATTCCCCACTTTAGTAACTAGCTGTGTAGTAATGAACACTCCGAACCCTTAGTTATGTCGTGTAATGAAACACATGTCCCCTTTAAATTGTTCCAGATCAATGTAATGTAACTTTGATATACTATTATACACAAAAGTAACATTTTCTTTGGTTGTAGTCTAGTATTGAACAACGGGTGTTGGCATTAGTGTAGCAAACATAAGTGACATTAGAATTAGAATGTATGTAAATGTTTCAATGTTATTACCTCTGTGCCAACTAATATTATTATCCTGAAAGTCCCTTCATGCCTTGAATTCTTGTAAGGTATTATTGAACCCCTTCGTTTGACTAAACTCACCTCACTGAATCAACAGAGTGTTTTGGTATCTGTTTTATCAGTACACTCAATTTTGATATTTCCATTTCAATCGCCATGTGTGAATAATCTTATTGATTACACGTGAATGTGGAGATGAGAATGATTATGTTAATTCAAGGTGTTCATGTGCATGTGTAAAGGTCAAAGAAATCAAAAAGTAGAGTATAGGCTTGATTCTGATGTAAACATGAGGTTAGTAGTGAAATATATAAGCAAGATATGGTGCCAACACAAGTTTACTAGTGATATGAACTTTGCGGCAAACATAAGGATAGCAGTAACATATATAGGAAAAGTCTATAAGCTAGATAGAAGCAAACATTCTCACAACCCGATTTCTCAGGTCATGATAACACTTACTATAACCTACCAGTAGGTAAGCAAACCAGTAAACTGAAATGTCAAATAATGGGTGTAAGGGTAGAAACAAGGTAGAAATATGTAATTTAACATAAATAACTTGTGGAATAAATAGAAGCAAGAAATATATAGGGATAATGGTCTGAAAAATATCCTAACTATGGTCGGATTTGCTGTTGCGATACTAAACTTTCATAAGGACCTATTACCTCCCTAGACTATTTAATACCCTATTTTTTACCCCTGAACTATTTAATAGTGTATTTTTAAAGGTATATATGTGCCCACGTGGAAACATTACTATTTATAATTTTGCATTATTTTTATGTCCACGTGGGCAAATATATATATTTAAAATACGGTATTAAATAGTCTAGGGAGGTAATAGGTCCTCATGAAAATTTAGTATTGCAACAACAAATCCGACCAAAGTTGGGGTATTTGTCATACCCTTATCCCAAATATATATATATACATAAAACTAAAAGACCCCTCCCACAGCCTGGATGTCACGGGTACTGAGCTACTACAAAAGAGTACAAGTCCCATAAGTGAACAACAAATAAACTGGCTTATCTCAAAATACAAAAAACTTGGCAACTAATAAAGATGAAGATAAGTATGATCCAATACACCATTTGTTCATCCCTCACCTCTGAATACTGTGACTTCTGGCTTGAACTCAACATTGATAGTTGGTGCTCGTACCTACACCACAAAAAATATGTACAGTCTATTATAAGTACCAAAATACAGGTACTTATTAAGCATGATAGGCCAACTGAAAAAGAAATGTAAAGGCAATATAAAAAGGCAAGAATTAGACACAGCAGAGGTGAAAGAGCGAATATTTACAGAAATACACATGAGAGCAGAGAAAAGCTGAAGTGAATTCAGTAAATAGATAACTAAAATCTAATTGGACCACATAAGCCTAGAAGGTACACTCGTGCACAAGTTAAAAAAAACAAATGGAACCCCAAAAGCCTGATAGATACACAATAGCTATAGCCACTAAGAACAACCATGTAAATATAGAACCAGAGGGAGCATAACATAGACCTCGAACCAAAGATAGGTCTCCCAAAGTAACCAATAAGATCATCCCAAGAACAAACTCATATTCCAGACCTCGAACTGCGGATAGGCCTCCAAAAGAAAAAATAGGATCTAACCGATATGTGTCAAATCTGTTAAGGATAAAGATCTTGAATCATAGACTGTAGTTGTAGATCAAATGACTAGACTTCAAATTTGCAACAAATAGTATGGAAGTATGATGAGACCTCAAATCTTCTAACATATGGTTGCTGAAGAAAACTATGCCAAATCATCACCATAGGACCAACATGGAAAGACGTCCATACTAAGGTAATCAATACAGTACTCCAAGCCCGGACAAAATCCAATACCATGTCAACATGTGAAGCCAAAAATATTAACCATAAACCACAGGGTCGTAGAAAGAGGTAACCAAGGATAGAAGGTCAATGGAGCTGAGTTATCACCTATTATAAGGCTTACTCTATCAGGCCCAAGGCTGCTACATCAGTCTACGAGGAGTTAACCTTTCCAAATGATGTTAGAACAAAACAAATGTCTATCAGCTCCAGAATTAGCAAGTCTAAGGCAAACACTAGTCCACATCTTTCTTTTATTCGACCAATGGGAAGCATTCAATATGAACACAAGTTCTCTTCCCTATAATTAGTAGTCTATCTCTTCTTATTTACATTTTAGGGGAAATTTTTACATCTCATGTGCTTTGGAATTTGCATGTGGAATGCTCAATTATTGTATCCAGGCTCATCCTCCTTCCAGAGTTAGACGTAAGGTTATGAGTTCTTAGAGGTATGGCCGTATAATCTTAAATTTAAACTAGTTCTGCATGGGGATATCTGGGATAGTATAGTCAACACTAATTGTCCGGGTAAAGAAGATATAGGACAATATTTCTTTGAAAGTGAGAGAGAAAGGGCATCCTTTTAAAAAACACTTTTGTTGTAGTCCCAGGTAAAATGGTCATAAATTTTTATTTCTAGACTTTAAATGAGGCAAACTCTGTGCCGTTGGAAAGAAGACTCATAGAACTTTGACTTGATAGGGCATTACCCACCTAATTCATCATATTCTGAGAGATATTACTGTTTGAAGTTGACCTAAGTAGAATCTTATATCAAAACTAAATCGGTAAGGAAACATTCAACTCAACTTTATGCTAGGGGATTCTTGTGGCCTTAAAGCATCTCCAAATCTATTCCCATATTAAATTATTAACCTTAACATGTAAGGAAAATTTAAGAATTACCCTATACGACCTTATACACAAATGAAGAACGGTTTGGGTCTTAGCTTACAAATTTTTGGGGTGTTACACTATCCACACAACTCCTCTTCTTCTGCCTATGAGTTTCTTAATTAAGAGAACCATACGATGAAGAAAGCTTATATAATAAACACAACAAAATTTTAATTGTAATGGCACTCCACTATTCCAATTCAGTTGAATCAATAGGTATATCAACCCAATTTATACTAGGAAGATAAAACATACAAGTTTAACAGTAGAATTATTAATAAAGATAAATTCGAATAACACTGTGAAAACAAAACAATCTCCTAAGAAATGGTGTTACATTGTGATGCGCAAAACTAAAACGACATGGTACAAATAACTCAACTAGTATAGAGATCGACAATGGAAATGCAAAAACATAAATCTATAAAGCAGTATGTCTATATTCTTTAGATAAAAAACAAAATTCAAACCAAAATTACAAATTCAGCAAAACAAATATGCCATGAATGTAGTTGCACTATCATACATAGCCAACAAACAATTCACAATCTAAATTGCAGGTAGCAGCATTAAAGCTTCTATTAAACAGCTAATTAATCATAGCCATTTCAGAAAGTAGTTGTCGAGACAACAATATCTAGCCCTCCTACATTTTCTCAAGCTATCATGTCAATATCCATATCAATCACTTTGATGTTGCCTCCTTCAGCACATACATCTATGATTCTATGTGTTGTCTTATGAGGTAAAATAATCCCCACGGGAAGTGCTTGTTGTTCCATTCTATAAGAACATCCATAGGTTGAAATACAACTCTAAAAGTAATAAGAAAATAATATAGATATTATAAACGTACTTTGAGATTCACTGCAAAGGATTGTAAATGCAAGCATAAGTAGCTCAACATCATTTATAAGTATTCTCCACACCAAATCTTTGGTACGCATGAACTCCACCAGAACAATATATTTCTTTGATCTACATATAAAGGGAATGCAAATTAATTTCTAATAAAACATTCCACAGAAAGGGAACACTTCTACTTTGCGACACTTAGCTTTGTTTATAAGTGTTGCAAAGTAGAAATGCACCCTTTCCAAGGAATGTTTTGACTAAAAATTGATTTACATTTCCTATTATATGTAGGTCTGAGAAATATACTGCTTTGGTAGAGTTCATGCGTATCAAGGATTTGGTGATGAGAACACTTATAAATGATGTTAAGATGCTTATACTTGTATCTACAACCCTGTGTAATGATTCTCAAAGTACGTCTATAATCTCTATATTATTTTCATATACTTGTAGAGTTGTCTTTAGCCGTGTGGATGTTCTTGCAAAATGGAATAACAATAACTTCTTGTGGAGATTATTTTACCTCATGAGACAAGACATTGATGGATGTACTTAAGGGTGTCACACCCCGAAGCTACCCCCAGACGTGGACACGGGACCTAGGATCACGAGTGACCTCAAGTTAACCATCTTGGCATATCATAAGCATACTAAAGATGAAATGAATCAATACATATTGTGCGGAAGCTAAATCATATGATAATCTAAAACGATGGGGAATACCCATACTAAATCTGAATATATAAATACTAAGAGTTTAACAACAACTGAAAAGTCAAACTCAAATACTAAACTTGATTATAACTACGTCTGAAATAAAGCTTCTACTAACTACAAATGATGGGACATGCCCCAGTTAGATCTAGAAAATACTGAAACTAAAGACTAAAATCAAAGGAATATAATCATGTCACTCGTCCTCGAAAAATAAGGACTCACCACTGATGTTGCTTAACTGAAGATCAGGAACTGATCTATGCGTGATCTCGAAGCTGAGGACCTGATATAACCTTGCCAGAGGTATAGAGGCATGACTTGCGTGATCACTAAAATGATGCGCACAGAGGGGACTTACAACCTACAGGGCTCGTAGTTCTGGGAGTTGTGGGTGACTGACCCTAGTCCACTCGATATTAAGCCTCTCCCAATTGATTATTTAATTTAGCAATTTATAACTGAAAGTTGTAATACTGGATAGCTCAAAATACTGACATGCTAACTCGAAATGAAACATTAATGTATTGATAATAAAACATTCATAACTGGAGCATGTATAACTGCATAAATTGACCTAGCATGTGCAATTCATGAACAAAAATAACTGCATAGCTAGGGTTTGGAATTTATAAAGGAATTTATACCAACCCATACTAAAGTCATGAAAATCTGATTAGGATCACAGAGAGTAACTAATTTATACTGATCTGTTGAAATTTTAGAAACCCTAGGTCTAGATAATATTAAGGGAATTAAAATCTGACTGAATTCTAGGGACCTAATGGGCGAAAGTAGCCCACTAGTAAAATCCCACATACGTGGTGATGAATTCCATAGAGAAATCTTTTGATTTTGGGGCTGGAATTGATGAAAACTCATTGCGTTCCTGAACTAGGGTTGCTCGACTCTTTTTTCCTTCTGCGTTCTAATTTTTTAATTTTTTTGGTGAATGATTTGCTTAGGGTAGATTCTAATTTAGTTACTAGGGTAAAACTGTCCAAAACCACGTAGTTTAGGGTTCAAACGACATAGTTTAGGGGTCCAACACATAAGGAAAAGACCAAACGACCCTTGACATAAAATCTACTGAAGCCACATACGGACTGATCGACGGTCCATCGACGATTCATCCTGTCAGTCCGTCGATCGACTTTAGAGGATGGATTCTGGGGGGGTCCTGAGGGTCTCGACCTATGGACTGATCGATGATCTGTGGACTGATCCACGATCTGTACCGTCAGTCTGTTGACTGACTTTAGATGATGGATTCTTAAGGGTCCAGAGGGTCTCGACTTACGGACTTCTTGACGATCTGTGGACTGATCCACGTTCCGTCTTGTCAGTCCATCGATCGACTTCAGAGGATGGGTTCTGGGGGTCTTGACCTACAGACGGGTCGATGAGCATGGACTGAACCACGATCCGTCTTGCCTGACCGTGTGTCATGACTCAGAATAGTTTTTGTCTATGTTTCTGGGGAGGGTTGCAGGTGGCCATCCACAGACCACTAGAACGGGCCGTGGGTCACCCTACGGTCCATCAGTGGCAACCGTTGGTTCGACCTACTACTTTTGGAAATCTACTGGTTTGGTCTGTTTTTGGATATGGGGTGTTACATTATCTCCCCCTTGAGAAAATTTGTCCTCGAATGAAGTCTAAACAAGTTGGATAGGGAGGGAAAGAGCTTCGAACCCTCCACTAATTACTAGAAACTAATTTCCGACTGAACTAAGTTCCATAAACAAGCAAATACGCTAAAAGTGCAAGTACAAATCAAAGATACATGATACTAAGACTGAATCTGAGAATGAATAACTGAGAAACTGAAGAGGAACTATTACCTCAAGATGGATTGGAATCGGAAGGAATGAGATGACGATACTTGCCCTTTATGGCTGCTTCTTCTTCCCAAGTAGCTCCCTCTACAGACTGACTCCTCCACAAAACCTTAACTGAAGCAACTTTGTTGTTTTTCAACCTTCTAACCTGACGATCAAGAATCTCAACTGGCATATCTTTATAAGTGAGACTATCCTTCACAACCACATAGCCTCAAACTTCTTCAACAATGAAATTTGAAAAACCTGAAGCACTGCCGCTAGTTTTGTTGGCAACTCTAACTTATAAGCCACTTTACCAACTCTTTTCAAGATCTTGTAAGGGCCTACATATCTAGGACTTATCTTCCCTTTATTGCTAAATCTCATCACCCCCTTCATAGGTGACACTTTCAGGAAAACCCAATCATCAACCTGGAACTATAATTCCCTTCTCCTTACATATGCATAAGACTTCTAGAAACTCTAGGTTGTTTTAAGTCAATCTCTAATGAGTTGCACTTTCTCCGTAGCATCATGAACTGAATCTTTCCCTATTAAGGCTTCTTCACCTACTTCAAACCAACCAACTGGAGATCTACATTTACGCCCATACAATGCCTCATAAGGTGCCATCTGAATGCTAGAATGGTAGCTATTATTGTAGGCGAACTCTATAAGAGGGAGGTGATCATCCTAACTACCCTCGAAGTCGATCACACAAGCTCTCAACATGTCCTCTAAGGTCTGAATGGTACACTCTGTCTGACCATCCGTCTGTGGATGAAATGTTGTGCTAATATTAACCTGAGTAGCAAGACCTTTCTGAGATGACTTCACGAAATGAAAGGTAAACTGAGGACCTCTATCTGAGATGATAGACAAAGGTACCCCATGCAAACTAACTATCTCATTAATGTAAATCTTTGCCTAGTCCTCCGCTGAATATGTAGTCTTAACAGCAAAAAAGTGCACTGACTTAGACTCTATCAACTATCACCCAAATGGAGTCATGTTGTCTACAAGTACGAGGTAATCCTGTAATGAAGTCCATGTTGATAACTTCCCACTTTCAAGTAGGAATGTTGATCTCTTGTTTCATACCTCCTCGTTTCTGATGTTCTACTTTCACTTGCTGGCAATTTGGGCACTTAGCCACAAAATCTTCTATATCCCTCTACATGCCATTCCACCGAAAGACTTCCCGTAGATCACGATACATATTAGTAGCACCTAGATGAATAGAATATCTAGAATTATGGGCTTCTGCATGAATCTATTTCCTCAACTCACCCACCTTAGGAACACATAATCGACCCTGTTAATGAAGCAATCCATCTCCTCCTTGGGAGAAAACCTCAACTTTTTGCTGATGGACTACACCCTTTAGTTGAAGCAATATTGGATCACTGTCTTACTTTTCCTTAAACTCCACTACCAATGAAGATTCTGACCCATTCTGAACTATTACACCACCATCTGATATGCTCATAAGGTAAACTCCCAAGCGAGCAAGCCTATGAACCTCCTTCGCTAGTTCATTTCTTTCTTCCTCAACAGGTTCTACACTACCCATAGATATTCATCTAAGAGCATCTGCTACTACATTGTCCTTACATGGATGGTAATGCACAATCATATCATAATCCTTGAGAAACTCAAGCCATCTCCTCTAGCAAAGATTTAACTCTTTCAGGGTGAACACATATTGAAGTCTCTTATCACTACAAGAAAAAGCCTTATTTATGACCAAGGTTTAGGGACAAGCTAATAATCTCGTCTCTAAAGGTATATGTACTAGGACGAGATAATATTCCGGTCCTTATTAATATATTTTATTGCGAAGGTACAAAATTCGGTCCGTAAAGATCTTAATACCTGGTCCCAAATTGCAACGGAAGCTGTTAGGTGGGAAAAACTTCCACCAAAGTTATACTAAACTATTAAAAAAATTAAAACTTTGATTTCACAAAAACATAGGTGCCAAAATATATTATACTAAACTATTAAAAAAAAAAACTTTCTTTTCACAATAACCTAGGTGCTAAAATATAATACAGAAGCAAAAAAGCTATGGAAAAAATGCTCTATTATCCCAAAACTAAAAGGAAAAACCTCATTGTTCCTTCGCAACTTTTCCCTAGTTTCTCTTCATCAAATCGGTCATTCTTTTCCACCACAACTCTGCCCGAATATCAAAGTCAGTGGATTTCCGTCGCAGATCTGCCCTAAGCTTGGAGTAGGTTGCTTCTTCCTTGTGTAGTTGTTGCTCAATTGCTCGAAAAGAATTTCAGGTTTATTTCTTTATGTTCTTCCCTATGTTGTATTGATGTCATTTTTTTCTGATTTGTTTAGGTTATTCTTCTTCTTCCTCTTTTCCAATAGTAAATAGGTTAAAAGTTTCATAATTTGATAGGTTTTCTTATGTAAAATAACTGGAAAGATTATTGGGTTGAACTTTCTAATAGTTGACTCGATTTTGGGGATGAAGATACATATTTTATACAGAGTGCATATTGTATTAGAAAAAAACAAATTATTCATGAACAACATGGTAGTTTTATGTCTTCGAGTTGAGATATTTGTTGCTTCACTATTTCATTTATTTGATATTCTAGTGGTTGTCAAATTTAATGACAAACGATCATTGATAAATCTTGAAAGGAAACAATTAATTTTTTTTCTTTAGAATTTACTCCTATATGAAATCAATGGCTACCTAATATGAAAATATTGAACATTTATAAAAAAAATAATTGTGTGTAAATGATCATATATATAGTAGGAGTTAGAACTTTAACCATCTCATTTTCATCGGCCACATTTCCACCATCTCGTTTTGGGCAGAAACTGTTGAGTAGCTAGCTTTCACATAGTATAAACCATCAACTTTGTTGCTACATATAAATCTTTTGGAAGTCTGATCATTGGTTGTGCAATTTTCCAACCTTTCCAGTTTCTAGAATATTAAGTATATCATCAAACTCCCAATCTTGCAAATTTCTTCCGAATAACAGGGTTCAAGTGCTGTCTGTTCTACTTTGTGAAGGTGTGTAATCTGGATTGCTAGATATTAGGAAAAGATTGGGATATACATTTTGAAGTGTTTTATTCCCTAGGTAATGTCTTTCTAGAACTTCCTATTGGTCCCATTTCTGCAATTTCCAGGGGCTAACTCCATGTAGAGTTCTAGAGATTTTATGTTCCTGAAAGTTTAAGTAAATTTTGTAGCTTGTAATGATACATATATGATAACATTCTCCGTCTTTTTTCATGCTATTTACTTCTCTTTTCTGATTTCTTCTCTCATGGAGTGACCTTTTTGTTCTATCTATTAATTACTATTTCATGTCAAGTGCATATCAAATTCGAAAAATTTAATTATTGAATGAGTATCATACTAGTCTCACATCTTTAGTATTGAGATTTTGCAAGCCAAATAAGGACTATCTCTTTTATTCATATGAGAATCTTATTTTACGTCTGAAATGGTTTCAATTAAATCATTTTTTACCTCAAAGTTGGTATATTAGAATTTGAGCATGATGGCATTATACATAATTAACTTCGTATTGAAATTCATATATACCAACTGTAAGCATGATAACATATAGTTCTAAAGAAATTTTTTGTATAAGCTTTGTTTGATGCAGAATATATGCCAAAGTTATATTAACCATTTATCTAGTTTGTAGGATACAACAACTTCCTTAGGCAAATTTTGGGTGTCTTGGTTTCAACAATGCCTTGATGTACAAACCTCCAGGACGGTCTATTATTTCCATTGATCCTCGTAGGATGCAACTTGATATGCTTCTTGCATTTATAAGCAGTTTTCAAGATCTTCAGATTGGTGGTCAGTGCTTCCTTAGGGAAATGATAGTGTATGTATAGAGTTATGATGTTCTGTGAAACTTCTTCAAAGATGGCACTTCTTCAAAGGCTGAATTATTGTCCGCCCTATGTTCAACTCTAGAGGATATCAAATTCTTGAATGAAGAAAACATATTCTTGATTGTGGATTTTTTTTTTTTGAATGATCGCTCTTCTACCTTAGAAGATGACAAGAAAGAAATAAGGAAAATGAAAGTTTTTCCTGCTACTCAGCAATCCACGCGTCCTACGTACAATATTTTCCATTTCAATTGAATGACCACTGTTTTTCTCAACTGACCAAGTTAGTAACAGTACGCCAATATTTTAATTTATTTCGTTGATTTTAATATAGCCGTTTTCGACTTAGACTAACTCTAATTGTAACCTTTAAGTGAAAATGTGTAGCTTACTTTGTGTTAAAATTATATGCATCATAATGTAGGTAAAATTCCACATAAGATGTCACACCTTCAATTTGTTTCATCATTTTTCCCAGGATGATTGTTGCTCTATACACTGTAGGACAAAGTTAGCTGCCAAGTTCCAGGTAATCTTTCCTCATTTTCAGTATCTTCTAGTTCTAGTCTTTCTCTCACCCCCATTAGTCACATATTACTATCACAATCTACATGTCTTCCAATACAAAGGAAATATCAATGGATGTGTGATTAATTATCAATCTACGTGTCTTGTGATGTGAAAAGGAAATATTCCCAGTCACACAAGAAAGCTACAAGAAAGATAAAATAGTAGACTTGTGTCCTATTGTGTTTGTGTAGTAGAATAAGATATAGTATTTGAAATAAAACTTGTTTTTATCTGATTGATGAAAGAGCTGGAAAAAAATTGATTTGATGTTATTAACTTTTAAATGCATGCATGGAACTTACTTTGTGTAAAGGTTGTTTCTCGTCACCTTCAAAAAGTCTATAATTCCTAATGTCTATATATTCAACCAGATAGATTAAGGTGTAGTTTATAGTTCCATCGTGTTAGTGGTTTGTGCCTTATTTTGTCTCATGATGCTTATATTTTTCATTCTGCATTTCCTTAATTAACTTGAATCTCGATCACCTCATCTCCATATTATACTCCTTTCTTTTGCCTAAAAAATTGTTTCTAGCTGTATAGTTGTTTTATCGAAGTCTTATCATTACATCATGCTTTCTTGTGTAGATTAGTGCAACCTGTATTGCCCATCTGGAAAAAAAAAATTATATTGAATTTTATGTTACATTTGTGGCTTATAACTGTGTTAAGTTCCTCTAATTAGAAGTTATTGTGGAATTAGTTTATTTTTGTTTGTCAAAATCTTAAATTATCCATTCAACCAAAAGTGTCAATGTTTACATATTTGCCAACTCATATAGACTCACAATAGTTGACCTATTTCTTGTACAATTATCTATATATAGAACATTCTACTTATGATGAAGTTTTTAACAGTTAATTATAAGCTAAGTTGGGTATGAATTGACCAGTTCTAATTTTTCTTGTCATTTTTGTGTGCTTGTCCCTCTATGTGTAATTGAATTGCTATTTCACGGAGTCTTTGTGTACACCTGGTGGTTTCATTCCTAAAGGTTTTTGAAGAGCAAATGCCACTAAGTGAGTAGTGGACGTTGTTGTTCATATATATGCACATACTAACACACACGTGCGAAAAAAGACTCGCTGGTTGCTAAAAAAACTAAGTGCTCTTCAAGTGTCCATTTTCTTAAGAGCTGACTAAGTTAGCCATTGGACATCATGATTACTGTAGCCCAATCATTTACCAAGGGATTTTCGTATGTATGCAGAGAAGGGACATTAAGAAAATAGGTGATTTAATGCCTCCTCCTCTTGATTTTCATATAGTACACAAGTAGTAGATACTGTTATCCCCAATTTTTGCATTCTATCCATTTTTGGCAGCCTTCAATATAGTGCCAACAATAACATGAACTGTTGTATTGGGATCTGATCTTTAATAAAGTTAAATTTGAACTTCTAATTTCATTGAACAACTTAGGTGAGGAGACAAGACTGAGACGAGGTGAGGAGACCAGTCAAGATGTGGTGAGGTGAGAGACTGATGCATTCCCTTATAAAAAAGATGAAACATACAACTTTTTCCAGTGTTTTCGAGATTAACTAGTGACGCAACTTGTTTCTCTATTTTTAAATTTTCTGCAAATTTTATTTCTCTTCCTCTTTTATCACACAATATTTTCTTAGTGGCTCTGTTTTTTATTTTTATACGGATGCTATCTTTACAAATTTTGATTTTAAATTTTCTACACATCTACGAACTACTACATTTCTATCTTAGTTTTTATTTTCTGCGCTACTGCATCATTGCTGGCCAGCTTCTCAGTTTTTAAGTTTTAGTTTTTTTCATCCAGCTCCTTTCTTAAGCTATTCATTCAGCCTATTATTTTTATTTTCTGCCAAGCATTATTTAGTTGTGGTTCTTCAAAATAGATGTTGGATTCTTGATCAATGCATCTTAAAATTTTTCTAATTTTTTTTCTTATGTCTTGCAGCTTTGTTGATGTTTGGCTATCACTTGACAAAGATTGAAGCTTTAAGTTTTTTGCCCAGCTTTTGTTCATTCTTCAATGAAGATACAAGTTTAGAAGATGCACAAATTCATTATTAGTTAGCTATGAATATTATGCAAACCTTTATATCATAGTCTAGCTGGATGTTATCTAATTTTTTTTGTGAAGCAAATATTGAAACTAACATAATGGGATGTTAACCAATTCATTGTAATGAATCACACAATCTTTATCTCTATCTTCATTCCCCTCTCGCCCTATATCAATCTTTTTGTATCGAGATTTTTAGTAGAAGTTAGATTCTTGTGATGCTAATTTCTCTAGGATCATTGGTTGTCAATTGAGATCAGTATTGTTTCTCATCTCTAATGGATAATTTTGGACTATAAATGATGATTGTCTCTAAATCTATTTTAGGACCAAGTTGTTGCTCGTCTCTAAATGTATTCTAGGACCAGGTTGTTAGTGGTAGCTAGAGCTATTTTAGGACTAGGTAGTTCTCGTCTCTAAATATTTACTAGGACTAGGTTGTGGATGGTCGCAAAAGAGGTTTAACGACCTAAATAAGAGACTTAGCCAAGATATCCATGGTCTATTTGAGACCAGATTTGTAGTCTCTAAAAGATTTTTAAGGACCAGAGTTTTCCTCCTCTCAAAATCATTTAGGGACCAGATTTTTTAACCCGTCCTTAATAACCAATTGCGACGGAAGCTTTAAGGGCGAGTGGCGACCAAGTTTTTCAGGTCTCAATTGCTCATTTGGGACCAGATTTGAACTTTCAGGGACCATATTTCCCTTCCCTAGAGACCGTTTTTCTTGTAGTGTATGGTTTGTAAACACATCTACATGAACACCATACACGTAGTGTCTCCAACTCTTAAGTGCAAACACCACTGCTGCAAGCTCGAGGTCATGAGTTGGATAGTTATTCTCATGCACCTTAAGCTGTCTGGAAGTATAAGCTATAACCTTACCTCGCTGCATTAACACATAACCTAGGTCGACTCTGGATGCATCACAATAGATCACATAACCATTTAAACCCTCTGGTAGAGTCAAAACAGGAGTTGTAGTCAAACTAGTTTTCAATTCTGTGAAGCTTTTCTCACATTCATTTGACCACTGAAACTTAACCTTTTTCTGAGTTAAGTTAGTCAATGGAGAATCTATGGATGAATATCCTTCCACCAACCTTCTGTAATAACCAGTCAAACCCAAGAAACTTCTAATATCTGTAGGAGAGGTAGGTCTGGGCCATTGTTTCACTACTTATATTTTCTAAGAATCCACTCGAATCCCTTCACTAGACACAATATGCCCAAGTAAAGAAAATGATTGCAACCAAAACTAGCATTTGTTGAACTTAGTGAATAACTGGTGATCTTTGAGAGTCTGCATGACAACCCTCAAATGATTCGCATGTTCTTCCTCATTTCTAGAGTAAATGAGGATATCATCAATAAAGACGATAATGAACAAGTGCAAATACTGCTTGAACACTCTGTTAATCAAATCTATGAAAGTTGCAGGAGCATTGGTTAGTCCAAATGACATAACTACAAATTCATAATGACCATACCGAGTTCTGAAGGCTATTTTCGGGATGTCACTGTCTCTGACTATGAGCTGATGATAACCGGATTTGAGGTCTATCCTTCAGAAATGAGTAGTATTCTGAAGTTGGTCAAACAAGTCATTAATCCTGGGATAGGGTACTTATTCTTGATTGTGACCTTGTTAAACTATCTATAATCAATGCACATCCTAAGAGAACCATCTTTCTTCTTCACGAACAACACTGGTGCACCTTATGGGGAAATATTGGGTCAGATGAAGCCCTTATCTAGAAGGTCTTTCAATTGCTCTTTCAATTCCATAAGCTCAGCTGGAGCCTTTATATAAGGAGGAATAGAAATAGGCTGGGTATTTGGAAGGAGATCAATTCCAAAGTCGATTTCCCTTTCGGGAGAAACTCTGGAAAGACTTCTGGGAACTCATTGACTACTAGAACTGACTCAAGATTTGGGGTTTCGGATCTTGAATACTTAACCTGAACTAGATGATAGAGATAACCCTTAAAAATCACCATTATAGCCTTAAGGTAAGAAATGAATCGACCCAAAGGTGCTAAGCTACTACCTTTCCATTATAAGATTGGCTTGTCTGGAAACTAAAAATGAACAATCCTAGTTCTACAATCGACTGAGGCATAATAGGAATGTAACCAATCAATGCCTAGAATGACATCGAAGTCTACCATTTCTAACTCTACAAGATCTGCTGATGTTGCTTTCTGAGACATTGTGACAGGGCAATTTTTGTATACCCGTCTAGCTATAATTGGGTCACCGACTGGAATAGAGACTGAGAAGGGTTATGAAAGAGTTTCCAGACTAACATCGAATTTGACTTCTATATAAAGAGTTACGAAGGAAAGAGTAGACCCTGGATCTAACAAAGCATAAACATCTAGATTAAAGACTCGTAACATACCAGTGACTACATTAGAAGAATCTTCCTGATCCTTGCGAGCCTGAAGAGCATACAACCTTTTTTGGCGTTGTCTGCCATCTATACCAGATGAGTTACCCTGCTGAGTCGGGCGACCTGTTGGTGCTGCTGAATTTGTGGACTGAGCTCTACCATTGTTACCTCCTTGACCCTGTTTAGAAGGATAATATTTCAACCTATGACCATACTAACCACACCCAAAACATCCTTCTTTCCCGCAAGGCACTCACCCGGATAGTTCTTAACACACATTGGACAAATTGGGTAGGTTTTGGTGCCTGAAACACTCCCTTGAGACTTAAAGCCTGATGCCCTACCTTTCTGATCATTTCAGAACTTGGAGGATGGAGCACCAGCTGATGAAGGTGTTGGAGCTGAAGACTTTGCTGAAACATCGAGCGATTTCCACTACCCGATTTCTGTTGAGAATACTCATAGTTGCCTGTTCTAGCCTTCTTATTAGCCTTAGCCTATTCCCTAAGTTTATCTCTCTCAACCTGCTGAGCATGAGTGATGAGCCTAGAGATGTTCATATTTTCCAGCAACATAGCATTCCTACACTCTGTTTTTACTAGGTTTGACACTCCATATAGAAACTTGTTCATTTGAGCCCTAGAATTAGCAACCATGTAAGGAGCTTAACAGGAGAGTTGGGTGAACCTGAGTCCATACTCTTGGACTGTCATGTTACCTTGCCTCAAGTTCATAAATTCCTGAGCTTTTGCCTCCCTCAACTCTCTTGGGAAGAAACTATACGGAAGTGTCTCACTAAAGCATTCCCAAGTGATAGGAGTGCACCTGTACCCTTGTTCTATTTCCACTAAGCATACTAGATATGAGCCACATCCTTTAGCTGGTCAGATGCCAACTCAACCCGATCATTCCTGCATCATTCAAATATCTTCTTGACCTCATCAATGAAGTTTTGGGGATCCTCCCTCACCACTCTGCTATCCTAAGAACTCAGGCGGATTCATCCTAACAAATTCCCAAACTCTAGCTGCAGCTGACTAACCATTACCATTAGTCGGAATTGGAACCTGCTGATTGTTCTGGTTGGTCACACTCTGAGCCAACAACTCGATAGCGTTCCAAAATTTAGCATTCGAAATTTCCTGATCTCGGACTGGAGGAGTTGCATCTGCATTCCTAGATTTTGTATTCCTTGCATAAGCTCTACGAGGAGGCATGATCTGAAACACACAATGAAGGATTAGAACAAGAAGTTGGATCATACCTCACCCATGAAAAGGACTCTACTTAGTGTGGCTTTTTGGACATCGTAGGACTCTTAAACCAAGTGCTCTGATACCAAGTTTGTCATGCCGTGAAGCTACCCCCAGAACGCGGACATGGGACCTAGGATCACGAGTGACCCTAAGCTAACCCTCCAGGCATATCATAAGCACACTAAAGGTTAACTGAATCAATACATACTGTGCGGAAGCTAAATCATATGATTATCTGAAACGATGGGGAATACTCATACTAAATCTAAATATATAAATAGTAAGAGTTTAACAACAACTGAAAAGTCAAACTCAAATACTAAAGCTGATTCTAACTATGTCTTAAATAAAGCCTTTACTGACTAGAAATGTTGGGACATGCCCCAGCTAGATCCAGAAAATACTGAAACTAAAGACTAAAAGGAAAGGAAGATAATCATGTCACTCTTCCTCGAAGAATGAGGACTCACCACAGATGCTACTAAACTGAAGATCAGGAACTGATTTATGTGTGATCTGGAAGCTGAGGACCTGAACCTACATCAAGAGAAGATGTATCACAGAGTATGTGTCAGTACTTGGAAGGTACTGAGCATGCAGGATAGGATAAAGTTGAATAATAGCATAACTGAACCAAAGCATACTTTATAAGCAATGATAACAGATAAAAATGATACTAAACAGAAAATAATGAATAATGAACTACTGAATGCAATGACCAAGTTTATAACATGATGAGACTGAAATCTGACTGTAATTGTTAACATGGTCAATCCAATAGAATCTAACTAAATTGTGTGAGCTACTAATAACCGACATAAAACCACATGAGGTAAATGTAGATTCTAATGTATACACCTCATACTGGCATGATCACTAAAATGATGCCCACATAGGTGACTTACGACCTACGGGGCACGTAGTTTTGGGACTTGCGGGTGACTGACCCTAGTCCACTCCATATTAAGCTTCTCCCAATTGATTATGTAATTTAGCAATTTATCACTGAAATGTTGTAATATTGGATAGCTCAAAACACTAACATGCTCACTGAAAATGCAACATTAACGTACTGATAATGAAACATTCATAACTAGAGCATGTATAACTGAATAAATTGACCTAGCATGTTCAATTCATGAACTAAAAGAATTACATAGCTAGGGTTCTGAATTTATGAATGAATTTATACCAACCATACTAAAATCATATAAATATGATTAGGAACATTAAAGTAACTAATATATACTGATCTGCTGAAATTCTAGAAACCCTAGATCTAGATAATATTTACGAACTCAAGAATTTGACTGAATTCTAGGGACCTAATGGGAGAAAAACAACCCACTAGTGAAATCCCACATACCTGGTGATGAATTCCATGGAGAAATCTTTTGATTTCAGGGCTGGAACTGATGAGAACTCGATGCGTTCTTGAACTAGGGCTGCTCGACTCTTTCTCCTTTTGCGTTCTAATTTTCTAACTTTTTGTGGAATGATTTGCTTAGGGTAGATTCTAATTTAGTTACTAGGTTAAACTAACCAAAGCCACGTAATTTAGGGGCTAAATGACGTAGTTTAGGGGTCGAACACATAAGGAAAAGACCAAATGACCCCTGACTTAAAATCTATTGTAGCCACCTACAGACTAATCGACGGTCCATCGATTGATGCACGATCCGTCCTGTCAGTCCGTTGATCGAATTCAAAGGATGGGTTCTAGGGGATCCTAAGGGTCTCGACCCACGGACTGATAGATGATTCATGGACTGATGCACGATTCATCCTGTCAGTCCGTCGATTGACTTAGAGGATGGGTTCTGGGGTCCTGAGGGTCTCGACCTATGGACTGATCGATGATTCGTGAACTAATCCACGATCCATCCTGTCAGTCTGTCGATCGACTTAAGAGGATGGGTTCTAGGGTTCTTGACCTATGGACGGATCGATGATTCCTGGACTAATACACTATCTGTCCTGTCCAACTGTGGGTCATGCCTTAAAATAGTTGTTGTCTGAGTTTCTAGGGAGGGTTGAAGGTGGCCATCCACGGACCACCAGAACGGGTCGTGGGTAACCCTAGGTCCGTGGGTGGCAACCGTGGGTTACACCTGCAACTTTTGGAAATCTGCTGGTTTGGTTTGTTTTTTTATACGATGTGTTATAAATGGAGTAGCAACAAAGTGATTGATATAGAGATATACATGAAAGCTTGAGAAAATGTAGGAAGGCTAGATATCGTTGTCTCAGCAACTACTTTCTAAAATGGCTTTGATTGATTAGATCTTTAATAGAAACTTTTACTGCTGCTACCTGCAATTTTGTTTGTGAATTGTTTGTTCGCTATGTATGATAGTGGTACTACATTCAAGGCATATTTCTTTGGCTAAATTGAGTAATTTTGGTTTGAATTTTGTTTTTATATCAAGAAAATAGACATAATGCATTCTATTTTTATCTTGTTGCATTTCCATTGTTGATATCTATACTAGTTTAGTTATTTGTACCATGTCTATTTAGTTTTGCTCATTAAAATGTAACACCAAATCTTAGGAAATTAATTTGATTTAACATTGTTATTCGACTTTATCTTTATTATTAATCTAACTTTAAAACTTGTATATTTTAGCTTCCTAGTACAAATTGGTTTGATGTACGTCTTGATTCAACTGACATCTGATAGTCGAGTTCCATCGCAATTGAACATTGTCTTGTGTTCATTGATTGTCTTGATAAATAAAAGTGGTCATAATATATGCATTCTTCATCATAGGATTCTATAGATTAAGACACTCATAGGCATAAGAAGAGGGGTTCTGTGGATGGTGTAACACCCCAACAATTTATGATAAGACACGAATTGTTCTTCATTTGCGTATAAGATCCTATGAGGTGATTCTTAAATTGTTCTTACGTGTTAAGGTCAATTATTTAAGGTGCGAATAGATTTGGAGATGAATTAAGGTTAGAGGAATCCCCTAGCACAGATTAGAGTTGAAAGCTTCCTTACTGATTCTGTTTTGATATAAGATTATACTTAGGTTAACTTAAAGAAATCATATCTCTCAGCATATGATGAACTAGGTGACCTATGACCTATCACATTAAAGTTCTTTGAGTCTTCTTTCCAACACGACAAAGTTTGTCTCATTTAGATTTCGTAAAAAATAATTATGACCGTTTTACCAGAGACTACCACAACAGAGTTTTCAAAGAGGATGACCTTTATTTCTCACTTTCAAAGAAATATAGTCCTATATCCTCTTTACCTAGACAATTATTGTTGAATTGACTATCCTAGATATCCTCATGCAGAACTAGTTTAAATTTAAGAGTATAAGGCAATAGTTCTGAGAACTCATATACCTTACGTCTAACTTTGGAAGGAGGATGAGCCTGGAAACAATTATTGAGCATTCGAGGGGCAAATTACAGAGCCATGAGATGTCAGAACTTTCCCTGAAATGTAGATAAGAAGAGATAGACTACTAATTATAGGGAAGAGAATGTGTGTTCCTATTGAATGCTGCCCATTCGTCAAATAAAAGAAAGATCGTCAATATATATATTATACATCGATGATCTTTATTTTATTTTACAAATGGGCAACATTAAATAGGAACACATGTTATATATATGCATAGTCTTTCTTTTATTTGACGAATGGGCAACATTCAATAGGAACACAAGTTCTCTTCCCTATAATTTAGTAGTCTATCTCTTCTTATCTACATTACAGGGGAAGTTTTTGCATCTCATGTGCCCCTAAATTTGCATCTGGAATGCTCAATAATTGTATTCAATCTCATCCTCCTCCTAGAGTTATACGTAAAGTGTATGAGTTCTTAGAGCTATTGACTCATACTATCAAATTTGAACTAGTTCTGTATCGGGATATCTGGGATAGTCTATTCAACAATAATTTCCTGGGTAAAGAAAATATAGGACTATATTTATTTGAAAGTGAGAGAGAAAGGGCATCCTCTTTGTACACTCATTTGTGGTAGTCTCTCGTAAAATGGTCAAACTTTTTATTTCTGAACTCTAAATGAGGAAAACTTTATGGCGTTGGAAAGAAGACTCATAGAACTTTAAGTTTATAGGTCATAGGCTGCCTAATTCATCATATTCTGAGAGATATTATTGTTTGAAGTTGACCTAAGTAGAATCTTATATCAAAACTCAATCGGTAAGGAAGAATTCAGCTCAACTTTGTTCTAGGAGATTCTTGTGACCTTAATTCATCTCCAAATCAATTCCCACATTAAATAATTGACCTTAACACGTAAGGAAAATTTTAGAATCACCCAATACGACCTTATACTCAACTGAAGAATGGCTCAGGACTTAGGTTAGAAATTTTTGAGGTGTTACACAATCCACACAACCCCTCTTCTTGTACCTATGAGTGTCTTAATCAACAGTACCATACGATGAACAAAACATATATAATGAACACTTTCACGTATCAAGACAATCAATAAACACAAAACAATTTTAATTGTGATAGCACTGGACTATTCCAATTCACTTGAATCAAAAAGTATATCAACCTAATTTATACTAGGAAGTTTAAACATACAAGTTTAAATGTTGAATTATTAATAAAGATAAAATCGAATAACAATGTGAAAACAAAACAATCTCTTAAGAACTGGTGTTACATGGTGATGAGTAAAGCTAAAACGATATGGTTCAAACAACTCAACTAGTACAGAGATCAACAATGCAAATGCAAAAAGATAAAGCTAGAAAACATTGTGTCTATATTCTTGAGATAAAAAAAAATTCGAACCAAAATTATTCAATTCAACCAAACAAATATGTCATGAATGTAGTTGCACTGTCATACATAGCCAACAAACAATTTACAAACTAGATTGCAGGTAGTAGTAGTAAAAGTTTCTATTAAAGAGCTAATCAATCAAAGTCATTTCAGAAAGTAGTTGTCAAGACAACAATGTCTAGCCTTCCTAAATTTTCTCCAGCTATCATATCTATATCCTTATCAATCACTTTGTTGTTGCTCCCTTCAGCACCTCCAGCTATGATTTTATATCTTGTCTTATGAGGTAAAATAATCCCCACAGGAAATTCTTGTTGTTCCGTTCTGTAAGAACATTCACAAGGTGAAAGACAACTCTACAATTATAAGAAAATAATATAGAGATTATAAACGTACTTTGAGTGCTTGTTGTTCATTTTGTAACAACAAGCACTTCCTGTGGGGATTATTTTTCCTCATGAGACAAGACGTAGATGGATTTTTTGAAGGTAGCAGCAACAATGTAATTGATATAGAGTTAGACATAAAGGCTGGATAAAATGTAGGAAGACTAGATATTGTTGTCTCGACAACTACTTTTAAATTGGATTTGATTAATTAGCTCTTTAACAGAAACTTTTACTGTTGCTACCTGCAATCTAGTTTGTCAATTTTGTTGGCTGTGTATGATAGTGCAACTACATTAATGGCATATTTGTTTGGATAAATTGAGTAATTTGTGTTTGAATTTTTTTTATCTCAAGAAAATAGACATAATGCTTTCTAGTTGTATCTTCTTGCATTTTCATTGTTGATATCTATGCTAGTTAAGTTATTTGTACCATATCTTTTTAGTATTTCTCTTCACAATGTAACGCTAAATCTTAGGAATTTTTTTTTCTTTCACCTTGTTATTAGACTTTATCTTTATTATTGATTAAACTGTTAAACTTGTATGTTTTAGCTTCCTAGTATAAATTGGGTTGGTCTACATCTTGATTCAACTTACTTCAGATAGTCGAATTCCATCCGAATTTGAATTGTTTTGTGTTTATTGATTGTCCTGATAACTGAAAGTGATCATTTTATATGCTTTCTTCATCATATGGTTATGTTGATTAAGACCCTTATAGGCACAAGAAGAGGGGTTGTATGGATGGTGTAACACCCCGAAAATTTATGATAAGACCCGAACCGTTCTTCAGTTTCATATATGATTGTATCAAGTGATTCTTAAATTGTGCTTATGTGTTACAGTTAATTATTTTGTGTGTGAATATATTTGGAGATGAATAAAGGTCATAAGAATCCCCTAACATACATTTGAGTTTTAAGTTTCCTTACCGATTGAATTTTGATATAAAATTAAACTTTGGTTAACTTCAAACAATCACATCTCTCAACATGTGATGAATTAGGTGACATATGAACTTCACATTAAATTTTTATGAGTCTTCTTTCCAATGCCACCAAGTTTGCCTCATTTAGAGTTCGAAATAAAAAAAACTATGACCAATTTTTCAGAGACTACCATTACAGAGTTTTCAAAGTTGAAAGGTCATTCTCTTTGAAAATTCTATTGTGGTAGTCTTTGGTAAACGGTTATAACATTTTATTCTGAACTCTAAATGAAACAAACTTGGTGGCATTGGCAAGAAGACTCATAGAACTGTAGATTTATAGTTCATATGCCAGTTAATTCATTATATGGTGAGAGATATAATTGATTGAATTTGATCTAAGTACAATTTTATATCAAAACTCAATCGGTAAGGAAGCTTTCAACTCAACTTTGTGCTAGGAGATTGTTGTGACCTTAATTCATTTCCAAGTCTATTCCCACGTTAAACAATTGACCTTAACACGTAAGCACAATTTAAGAATCACTCGACACAACCTTATATACATATGAAGAATGGTTCGGGCATTAGCTTAGAAATTTTCGCGGTATTAGCACCATCAACACAATCCCTCTTCTTGTGCCTATGAGTGTTAATAGACCATTCTAAACAATGTAGAAAGCATATATTGTGAAAACTTTTAGCTATCAAGACAATCAATGAGCACAAAAGAATTTTTAATTGTGATAGCACTTGGATATCCCTAGTCGGTTGAATAAAGACGTATATCTACCCAATTTATACTAGGAAGCTAAAATATACAAATTTTAGTAAGGAATTATTAATAAAGGTAAAGTCGAATAGCAATGTGAAAGAAAAAAAATCTCCCAAGAACTGGTGTTACATTGTCATCCACACAATCCCTCTTCTTGTGCCTATGAGTGTTAATAGACCATTCTAAACAATGTAGAAAGCATGTATTGTGAAAACTTTTAGCTATCAAGACAATCAATGAGCACAAAAGAATTTTTAATTGTGATAGCACTTGGCTATCTCTAGTCGGTTGAATAAAGACGTATATCTACCCAATTTATACTAGGAAGCTAAAATATACAAGTTTTACTAAGGAATTATTAATAAAGGTAAAGTCGAATAGCAATGTGAAAGAAAAAAAATCTCCCAAGAACTGGTTTTACATTGTCATGAGGAAAACTAAAATGACATGGTATGAATAACTCAACTAGTATAAAGATCAACAACGGAAATGCAAAAACATAAAGCTAGAAAGCATCATGTCTATTTCTTGAGAAAAAACAAAATTTGAACCAAAATTACTCAATTTATCCAAACAAATATGACATGAATGTAGTTGCACTATCGTACATAGCCAACAAACAATTCACAAACTAGATTGCAGGTAGCAGCAATAAAAGTTTTTGTTAAATAGATAATAAATCAAAGCCATTTGAAAAAGTAGTTGTCCGAACACAATGTCTAGTCTTCCTACATTTTCTCCCGTTATCATCACTACAAAAAAACCTCAAATTGCCAACAGATTTTCCTAACAACATCACTTGGTTAGTATTTTACTAACAAATTACCAACATATCTCTAACCGAATTATTTTTGAAAACTTAACAACAAAATTCTAACGGATTACTAACCAAAATATTACCAACAAAATATTTTAGTTGGTAAATATGGCGGAAAAAAATGGCGCCAAATTTAGCAACTTTTTACTAATGAATTACCAACTGAAATATTACTAACGCACTTCTTTTGTTAGTAATATTACCAACGAAGCATATATCGGTTGGTAAATATGACAACAAATTTGTTTATATAATTTATTAACAAATTACCAATGAATTACTAACAAACCATTTACCAACGGCAATATTTTGTTGCTAAATTACCAACCAAATATAAATGTTGGTAAATTAGTAACGAAATATAATTTGTTGGTAAACTTGCCAACAAATAACTAATCAGTTGGAAATTTTGCCGACGAATAAAGATTGTAGTTTGTAAATTACTAACATAATTAAAATAGTTGGTAATATACCAACCGATCATTAATCCGTTGGTAATATTTACCAATATATTAATTTTTAGTTGGTAATATTACACATGAATGTTTAATTGGATAGTAACTATTACCAACTGTGATAAAATTTATCGGTAAATTATTAAATTACTAACTGATATTTGAATAGTTGGTAAATTTACCAATTGAGAAGTTAAATTGTTTGGTAAATCATCATCTAGTGTTGAAACAAAAGTAAATATTAGATAAAAATCTTGAAGAAGCTGAAGGTGAAATTTTTTCCAGTGCACTAACGATGAAGAAGATGAAAATGTGGTTAAGAATATGGACGCTCATTGAGATGAACAAAATAATGACGATGCCTTATCTGATTATGAATCTGAGAAAATGGAGTATTTAATGGTGTCAGTGATGAAGAGAAAGCAATTGATCAACCAATGGAAAAATTAAGGTCGTCATTTTGACCAACAATGACTTTCCGGAGCTAACCGCGATGACCAAAAATGACTTTGCTCAATATCTTTTAAGGTTTAGCCAAAATTTGACTTTGGTCAATATTTTTGGTAAACGTGCTCGGATTAGAATTCCATAGTGTGATTAGCTTTATGGAACGTCATTTTTTATCTAATAGAATGGTTTGTTCGGGTTTTGAGGTTTTCATTTTCAGTTAGTGCCGTTAGGCATTTTAACTTTTAACTTTTGGACAAAAAATTGATTTTGCTTGACAATTTTTGTAAACGTGATCAGATGAGAATTTCGTCGGCGTTGTTAGCTTCGGAAGGTCATTTTTTATCCAATAGGATGGTTGGTTCAGGTTTTGAGGCTTCCATTTT